>NW_028327171.1:85212419-85515449 GCF_987537825.1 Furipterus horrens
CCAGGAGGTTTCAGAGTGAGACAAACCGTCAGCCACATATCCAGTGCTCTGAAGGCACAAGGCAAGTCAGTCTTTCACATGTAACTGCCAGGGAAATAATTCCCTTTTATGAAACAGCTAACTGATCAAAGCAGAAACTTGTGTTTGTATTTGACAATTAATTGTGGTGGTCACTGGTGATTGAGTCTTATCTCTAGGAAAACTGAAAGCTAAACAAAGCAAATGTGAACATAAGAACTACAATGCTAGAGTTAAAAGAGAAATTGGAAAACATTCCAACAAAACCCCTTGAATTTACAGATAAGAGGCCTGAGGTTCAGAGAGAGAAAGTTACTTGCCCAACGTTACACAGTCATGTAGCAGGTGGACATGTGTCTTAAGTGACTGACAGGCAAGAATCACATTGAAGGTGAAGACCCATCAAAACCGTTATGCTCTGAAATAAAGTAACAATATAAAATTGCTGTATTACATACACCCAACCACAACCAAATGAATATCTATTGCTAGAGTGAACTAAGTAAAGAGCCACAAAGGATCTGTTGGGATTGTGTATGCTCCAAGCCAAGGTTAATGTACACTATTTTGCACACACTATGAGGCATGGTATTAAAAGGAGTGCTTTGTTTCCAAAACATTGTTCCCTAGGAGAATAAATACTATTTTACCCTTTGCTATTGACTCTGTAATAAGACCACGGTCTTAACACTTGAAATGACTTTCTAATATGCCCGTGGCATTTTCCCACCAGGGCTTGCTATAGTTCTAGTGATCAGATTTTTGACAATTATAGATAAAGAAATTTGTGTTTCAAAATTGTTTTATGGATAAGTTTTCACAGCTTCCTCAAAATGGATAAGAAACAGAAAATAAGATGATGTCAGTTTGTAACCCAGCAAAATCCCCAGGCACTGCCAGGTCATCCTAATGCAGTGCCACCACCCTCTTCCCCTAATGAAGCATTCCTGCTCTTCAAAGACTCTTCCAATGCTACCTCAGATGATGACCTTAGATTGACCTTTCAATGAGAAAACAGAAATGTCCTCATTTTCCCACCACTCCATCTATGGGACTCTTGGTACCTGTCTAACCACAATCCTGGTTGATCTTTTCATTATGAACTATCAACAACACCTGTGCTTTGGACCCCATTCCCCTCTTTCTTTTATCACACCAATCTCTTTATTCATTTCTCTCCGTGTACCAATATGTTCTAGAAGCTCCTAGCTTTATAAAAGAAAACAACACAGGAAATCCCCCTTCAATGCCATAACCATCTCCAGCTAATAGCCCATTTCTCAACATCACAGCAGAATTTCTCAAGAGTTGTCTATACTGGTTTCTCCACTTTCTCTCCTGCCATTCTCTCCTCAGCCCACTCCCGTGGGGCTTCTCCCCACATCATGCCTGCAAGCCTGCTTTGTCAAGAGTGCCTAGGAACTTGAGGCTGCCAATCCAAGAGTGAACTCTGTTTCTATCTTGCATGGCCTCTCACCAGCACTGGACATGGCGGGTCCTCCCTCTGTCTTAAAACACTGTGTTCTGGCTTCTGTGATCCCCTTCCTGACTCTTCCCACTTCACTGGTGGATCTTCTCCTTCCGCTTTACTCACTTTTTTTCTCAGTACAGCCTCTTAAGTGTTGAGGACTCTAAGGCTCAGTTCTGGGCCCTCTTTTCTCTCTGTCTCTCCCTGGGAAATCTCACCCACTCTATGGTTTAAATACAGCTTATAGGCTCATCAAGACTAACCTGTTTATCCAACTGCCTACTGGACTTATCCACTGCAAATCTAATAAGCGTCTCAAATCTAACAAGCTCATTCAGAAGTCTTGATTCTCCTCTAGTTCTGCTCCTATTTTAGTCTTCTGCAACTCAATACATGGTGCCACTATCCAGCCAATTTCTTATGTTGAAAACCTGAGGAGAGGTATCCCTGGTTCCTTTATTCCCATCTCTGCTCACATCTAATACATGAACAAATCCTGATAACACTACCTCCAAAACGTCTCAATCAATCCACTTACCTCCTCTGCTAAAACAACCCTGTTCCAAGTCACCATCATCTACCTGTATACAGCAACCTAACTGGCCTCTTCATTTCCACCCCTGCCTTTCATATTGCAGCTGTTCATACCACATAAGCAGATCAAGTTGCTTTCCTACTTAAAAATCTTCAAACACTTCCTGCTGTACATAAAGTAAAATCCAGGCTCTAATGCTAGCTTACACAGCCTGCTCCTTGCCCACCTCTCTCCCCAAGCCTGTTGCCCTTCTACCTCACCAGTTTTCTCACTCCTTCTCTCAAACACAGGATCATATGCTTCTGAGGAGCTACAGTAACATTCTCTCTGTCTGCATTGCTTTTCCCTAATTTTCACATGGCTCACATTGATAGGTCACTCAGTCCAGCTTAGCTGTCTCCTTCTCAAAGTGGTCATCCATCCTAAAGTAGCCACTCAATCATTATCATGTATTTTTAATTATATGTACAGCATTTATTATTATATTTCCCTATTTAATTACTGTTCTCTTCCCTCATTAGAATGTAAGCTCCACAAAGAACAAGAACATTTTTTATTTACTGCTATATCCCCTGTGGCTAGATCTGCCTAGCATATTAAGTGAACTTAAAAAATATTTGCTAAGTGAATGATCTGAAATCTAGGCTTACTCTAGCCAACAACTGAGAGACAAGGTTGTATAATGGACTTAAAAAGATCAAAGCAGCTCCTTCTTTTAAAACACAGCTGCACTAAAGTAGGAAAGCACATTCTTTTGAAACAATTCCAGTTTAGCAAATGAGAAATATTTACCTTATTATTACATCATAGGAGTCAATTTTTTCTCCTAATGTCTTATTCTTCAAAACTCCTCCATTACCAACCACCACGCACTTTTTACATGGCACACTGTTGGGCAGATAAGACAAATGAGAGGTTGAGCCATCTATGAAAAAACTGGGTGATTACAAGAATCCATTCATTCTTTCAGGAACCCAAAGAACCAATTGTGACTTACAGCTCTAAGCAGGGATTAGAAAGATACAAACTTTGAGAATAACAACCCAAAGGAAGTATATCATCATTAGCAGCTATGAACTTTTAACAGCCCATATGATTCTCATAACCACCCACTGAGATAAGTAATCCTGATTAATGCCACTTTACAAATGAAGGAAGAGGATCAGAAAACTGTTAGGTAACATTTCAAAGTCATACTCCAAAGAGATGAGAACTTTGAATAGAATGTGGGTCTAGATCTTTGAACTACCATAACTCCCTTCAACACATGTTAATATCAATGCAAGTGTGTTTTTACGTTACTGTGTGTGTGTGTGTGTGTGTATATATATATATTTTTTTTTTTCTTTTTTTTTTAAACCTGTGTAATCCATTTCCCTGAGATTCTAGCTCTGGGTTGCTGCTGTATCTGGTAAGTGTGCAGATAGACAAGCTGGAATCAGGTAGGGACAGTGCAGCTTCTTTGTACCTGCCCATGCTCACTTAACTTGCCCAAATATGTGCTGGTCCTTGCAGCTTAACCAATGCAAACTAAAGTCACTCTGCATTCTTGGCAAAGGGCTTTAAAGTAGGACACGAAGTGGGACTTCCTGTTGCTGGCTGGGATCAGCCGAGTATCCAAATTGTGTACTGTCAGCTCTCAGCAAACAGCACAGTCTGTCTGTCTTTGGGTTTCCACCACCACCCAGCCGGACCTGGAGAAATGACAAAACAGGTCATGTCCTTCTCCTCTAGGGACAAAACTACAGAGGGGAAGGCTTCTGAGACTGCCCTCATGATATGGAAGTATAAAAAAAAACCTTTTCCTAAGAACCAGAAAATCAACACACCAGATGAACTTCAGACTGAAAGGCTTTTAGGAAATTCCCTAATAGCGAAATTGCACAAAAGCAGTATAATATTTAAACATAGAATGCGTTAGCAGAGGAACCATTAAAAAAGGCCAAGCATTGGACCTGTCAGGTTAAGAGACAATGTACACATTCCTATATGCGAAAGTTTACCTTTTTTATTTAGAATTTGTTTAGCTCCTCTGGTACTTTTAACACTAAATATTTTAAGATTACTTTGTTACATGTTATGAGACTTTTAGCTCTCAAAATTAAAAAGTCATGTCCAAATGAGTGTCTACTTTGTTACACAAACAAGAAGATCCAGAGCTTCACAGGTGGCAGGGTCTAAAGGGGATGGTTGGTGGGGGGTGGGGGGTGGGGGGGAGAGGGTGGGTCTGTTGAACAGGAGCTCCTTGAGGACATGCCGCAAACCTCTTTCATGGACATGTCACATTGTGTTCTAGAGATGTTAATTTTTAAATCTGTTTGTCTTTAAGTATGGAGGTAACATCTCTAGATGCTTTTCGATACAAGTTTGACATTCCTCCTAATTCCAGGAAGGCAACTTGATCAAAGGTGCCCTGCTCTGCCGCGAGGTGGAGAGGCTGGGAGCCCTGGTCAGCATTCAAAACCCTTCCTCACCCTGGTGAGTGTGGCTTTGTGGGTTGGGTGTCATCCCACAAACCAAAAAGGTCACCAGTTTCAGTTCCCGGTAGGGGCACATGCCTGGGTTACGGGCCAGGTCCCTGGTTTGGAGCACGTGAGAGGCAACCAAATAATGTTTCTCTTCCCTCTCTTTGTCCCTCCCTTCTTCCCCTCTTTCTAAAAATAAATAAAATCTTTGAAAAAAAGAAAACAGGAATAGCACCATCTTCCTCACCAGATCCGCTTCATGAATGCTTTGTAGCAATACCCCACCACACACACACAGCTTATCTGACCTTTCCTTCCACAACTTTGGGGTCAGCTTAATACAGATAAGAGGCTGAAGTTAAAGCTGGCTCCATGACGCCAATAGAATGCTAAGCATACAGGGCAATGAGCAGGCAGTGGCTAGGAATGGGCAGGTTTGAGATAACAGGTATGTTCCTGCCAGGTAATCTTCACAGGTGTGGAGGAGGAGTATCTATAATTATGGTGGCTAGACTAACCCTGTCCTTTAAATGGAGGCTAAGGCCACGTCCCTGTCAAGGCAAAGGGCAGCCTTGCCCTCAGGTAAGGTGGCACTGGGGCTACAGTTTCCATCCTGGCTTGGGGCCCCCCAAGCTGACCCAAGCTGCCACCAGCAACATGCCATGGTAGGGCCAGGAGCACAGGCCACCACCATGTCTCAGGGCTGTTATCCTGGAGTCTCAACAAAGGACTTCCAACACCAGTAAGAGGTTAGTTCAGTTCCAGACACAGCAGTTACATAATCCCTGCTCAGCTGCGGGCCGACAGGCTGAACCTCAGTGGTGTATCTGTATCAGATTAGATGGCAGTTGGTCATCAAGCCCTAGATCACATGTGGCCAGAGGAGCCACACACAATGAAAGCTACCACCTGTCATATTAATATGTCCCATCCCTGGTCCCCACTCAGACTCAAGGCCCTCGGCCTCCTCTCACAGACCCAACACCAAGCCTTCCATCCAAGACAAAAGGGGGAGTCGAGGGCTGTAGGCAGATCTCTTCCAGAGGAGCCCCAAGGATTAGCTATAGAGAGGGGTGTTCCTTGCACCCGCCTCTCCAGCATCCTCCTTGTTATGGTCCCAGCAGGTTCAAGGACTTAGGGAAAATGGAAAGATATCTTATAAACAGTGCCTCACTCAAGGGAACCCCAATTCTTTTTTGTTTTTGATAGGCTGGTGTGGTCAGACTAGTTTTCTCATGAAAAGTGACATTTGAACTGACCTTTTTCAGAATATAGTAAGATGTGTGCACAAGGATATAAGACTTTCTTTTTACCAGAAAAGTCCTTCATTGAACATGAGGGTATCTCAGCTTAAGAGTTCAGAGGAGGAAAAACAAAGCAAAAGTTTCCCCGGGCTGTGGGCTGAGACAGGAAAGCACCCAGAACCCCACCCCCACCGCCAGGAATTGCAGTGCCCCAAGACCAAGTGCACATTTTCACAGGAAGCACCTCTAGCTGCATCCACATCTGTCCTCCTGCTCCCCTCATTGAAACGGAGGCTCCGGGAGCTCACAGGTTGTTGACTGTTCTGTTTGCAAATGAGTCCCAAGCAACTGTGCCTGGCCCAGGCCTGGCCCCTGCATGTATTTGTTGAATGCATGAATAAATCCAGCCACATCCTCCCACAGCAGATGGCGGCTGCTGGACAGGCAGGCCACAACTCTGCCTTCTCTGCATGGCACTTGTGTCTCCAAATTGTCACAGTGCCCTGCACTATAGGTGACCTGGGAAAACCCCCGCCGAAACCCCAGTGGGTAGGAAACAGCTTTACGGCATCAAGCGAGTGATGTGCCCAACACCTGGGCTGCTCAGGTGTGAATCATCTCTGCTCTCTTCCAGGATTACAGTGTTGTTGCCAGGATCTGGAGGGTCCTAGTGAGTGTCTCAGCTGCCTGGATTAGGGATCCCTTTCCTCCAAACGTGGTCCCAGCTGGAAGGATGAGTCCCAGGGTAGTGGGAGCAGAGGCTGGGAGCATCGTCACCGGAACCTCCACCTTCGGGCTCACAGTGTGTGGGGAAGGGCATCTCCTCCCAGGCCCGACAGAGGATAGTCCCTGATCGGCAAAGGAAAAAACAGCCATTTCTACATAATCTCTGTTACCTCAAACAATGTTATAGGCTAAATTGTGCCCCCCAAACCATTCATCTGTTGATGCTCTGACCTCCAGCATCTCAGAATGCAGCTATATTTGGAGATAGAGTCTTTACTAGAGTGATTAAATTGAGGTCATCAGGGTGGGCCTTAGAGACCTCCAATTCTCAAGGTGCTTTACAGTTCAATACTCATCACATTTTTAGAAATTTCACTTTCTATTTTCTTCTCTGTCAGCTTTATTAGGGGGCAGATGGAAGGTGAGAAGGCCCTTTGCCATAGGAAAAAATTTGCCAATGCCTCTGAAAGAAAACCTTGCTGGTGAAATTTCACTTGTCCTCCTGGTAAGGGATATTGTAAAGACCCACACATTTTCCCAGGGATCATATACACAAGAAATGGTTTTAGGCCCTGGCTGGTATGGCTCAGTGGGTTGAGCATCGTCCCATGAACCAAAAGGTCACTAGTTCAATTCCCAGTCAGGGCACAAGCCTGGGCTGTAGGCCAGGTCCCTGATTGGAGGCATGTGAGAGGCAACAGATCGATTTTTGTCTTGCACGTTGATGTTCCTTTCCCTCGCTTTCTCCCTCCCCCCACCCCCATAAAAAAATTTTTTTTAAGGAAAAAATGGTTTGGGGGTTATCCCTAGAACTACTCTTTAGCAATAATATCTTATCTACAACTAGTCTTCACCATGCTTCCATGACTCTGAGAAATATGTAACATAGCAATACATGGTCTGAAATACACACCTCATAACTCACTGCTTCACTCTCTCCCCAGCAGGTACCCACCTACCACCAAAGGTGTGATACATTCTCTCTTTGGTTCTAGGCTCCTGGCTTTCCCTGATTCCTTAGGTGTGAAACAATAACTTCCAGTGTCCTTTGGGTGAGTATATAACTTCACCATCCATGTTTAATTAACACAACTTTCATGCATAAATGGCCGCAGTGAATTGTGAGTCGCTACAGGACAAGAATGGTATTATTTATATTTCTGTAGTCTCCAGTCTAAAACATCCCGATTCACAGGTTGTGCATTTTAGAAATCGGCTTAATTGTCACATTAAGTGTGGTGGTCATTTTCCTACTTTGAGTCTGGAGAAGCAGGTATCTGTTCTTCCTTCCCCCACCCTGGAAACAGGTAGTGAAATACACATGCCCCAAACTGCTCATCTGGAAAACTAAATCATTCCAGAGTACCTGAACCTGTTAGTGGAAAAGTCTGGAAAGCTGCTGAAGCCCTAACAGTTAAAGAGATTATACTCTCCCCAGGTGAAAGGCACATCCTTCATCAAGTCAGGCAAATGCAGAAGAGTTACTACTACTGTATGTGGAGGGAAACATCAACAACATTAATGAGGAGAAAGTAAACCTGAATTGTCCATTTCAAGTGATCTGTGATGTCCTCTCTTCTAAGTGCTTTCTGACACTCATTCTTCTTCAGAAGCATCATTTGCATCAACATATATCACTCCCTCTTCAACAATCCATGGCAGATACCACTGGTCATATTAGCAACAGCCATTAGCCCTCAAGCCTTGTTGGCAGAGCCCTGCTCTCACAAGTCTCACAATGGTGACTACATTCCCCTGCCAATGGTGGGTCTAAAGGTAGCCATGTGACTCACTCCTGGGCAATAAAATATCAGGAAAATCTATCACTGGACAGTTGGCCGGTGACTCAGTTGGTTGGAGCACGGTCCCATACACCAAAAGCTTGTGAGTTTGAGTCCCAGTCAGGGCACATACCTTGGTTGTGGGTTTGATTCCTGGTCAGGCAACTGATCGATGTTTTCTTTTTCTCTCTCTCTAATCAAAAACATATCCTCAGGTGAGGATTTAAAAAGAGAGAGAGAGAAAGGGAGAGATCGGAAAAGTCTATTAGATGCTCAGGAAAAGATTTTACTCCGAACAAGAGAATGGTTTGAGCAGAACACTTTTTACTCAACCCTTCCTTCCTGCTTAGATGTCGACATGTGATTACATCAAGTTAGAGCAGCTGCTGTCAATAGGGAACAGCAGCGAGAGCCAGAGAAGTCGCCCTGACATCACTGCCACTAGTTCAAGTCTCCCAACCAGGGCTACTCCATGCAGATGTATGGGCTGTCCACAGTCCAACCAGAGTCCACCATTCAGTAACTACATGTATGAACTGGTATTTCCTGGACTTGTGCAATCTAGTCTGTGTGGCCATCGACAGCCACCCCCGCCAGGGTACCCGCACACCTGCAGACCAAGAGACCACTATCTATGTGATGTGGGAGATGAAGTTCTGCCTTGTTTAAACTACTTCTTAGCTAGCAAGACTGCTACTTGCTGCCAAAGATCCCAAAACACTGTCCAAAGGACTGTGGGAGGAGATCCGCCTGCTGGTTCTGGCCACCCTATTCAGCACCTCTGGGACCTCGGCTAGTGACATAGCCTTTTTGCCTTTTTGTGAAGTAAGCACATCACCGAGGTCTTGAATGTTGTTATTCTGTGTTGCATGTGGCCATTTCCTCCCACACATGTACCATGGTGTCTGTAGCTCTACCCAACAGCTGACTATAGTGGTTACTACAGAACTGGTAGTGGCTGCTCCTGCCCCTTCACCACACATGACTCACTCTGTTGACACAGAATCAGAAATTCCCCTCACCCTCCAGTTCTCCTCATGGCTGAAAATGCTGCCAAGTAAAGAAACCCTGCAAACAAGCAAGACATCCAGGGTGGAGCTGCAGGCGTTGGTGTCTCTAATAGAGTCCAGGCTCTATTTGATAAATACACTGCTAGTGCCTAAATCTTTTTTTTCTTTTTAAGTTGTCCAAGGCCATGTGCCCGCCCTGGCTGGCTGCCCTTCTAACCAGGTTGTGCTGATGCTGACATAATGGATTCTGCCTGGGTGAACAACTTGGCAGCTTTCCCTAATCTCCACCATTTAGAGGCAGCTAATCTTAACACAGGTGCTTCCGTTAAGATGTTTGTGTCTAACCACCTATGCAGGCCTCAAGCATTCTTGAAATAATCCGGTATGCCTTCAGAATGTGATGTTGGTAGTTGGGAGTGGGGAGCTAGTACACGTCTTTTATTTATTTACTTTAGTTTTTTTTTTTTTTTTTTTTTTTAATCCTCACCCAAGGGCATACTTACTGATTTTAGAGAGAGGGGAAGGGAGTGAGAGAGAGAGGGAGAGAAACATCAATGAGAGAAACATAAATGGGAGAGAGAAACATCAATCAGCTGCCTCTCACACACGCCCCGACTGCGGACTGCACCTGCAACCTAGGCATGTGCCCTGACAGGGAATGGAACACCGCAACCTTTTGGTTTATGCGACAACACTGTAACCAACTGAGCCACACCAGCCAGAATAGTTCATGCCTTTTAAGTGGGAACTGAGAGTGTGTGACTCAGGGTTTCTGCTGCTCTGGTTGTGAGAGAATGTGCTCCCACTGAGGAGACAGAAAGTAACAATCCCCATGACCAGGGTGCAGGCAGGTGCTAAGGAGCTACGGGGACAGCTGGGAAGTGTCAGGGCCTTACAAGATGGGCACATTTTGAGAATTACTTTTCTGTGATGCAATCCCCTTAAAGCATCCTCTGTCTTGAGTGAAGTTTGTAAAACATGGCCACCTCATGGGAGCTGTGCTTTGGGGAATAAAGAGAGGAACCCAGGGCCTGAGAAATCATCCACAGCAGCAGGACATAGATGAAATGACGAGAGAATGACAGTTGTGTCAATCCAAATGGTTTCCAGGCATGGCCTCAACATGGCCTCCAAAGTACTGTAGAGGCTAGAAAGGAAACTAGAGGTCACCTCAACCACCCCCTTTTTAAAAAAATCTTTCACTGAACCATAATTCACATGCCATAACATTCACCATTATACATAATAAAATTCAGTGAGTTTTAGCATATTCACAAAGTTGAGCAACAATCACCACTATTGAATTCAGAACATTTCATAACCCTGCAAAGAAACCTACAACCAATAGCAAGTGCTTCCCATGTTCTCCTCACTAGTCTCTGGCAACCACTAATCTGCTTTCTGTCTCCATAGATTTGTCTATTCTGGCAACTTAGCATAAATGGAATTGTATATGTGGTCTTTTGTAACTGGCTTCTTTCATTAAGCATAATGTTTTCAAGGTTTACCCAGGTTGTAGCATGAATCAGTATTTCATTCCTTTTTACTGACTGAATAATAGACCATTATATGGATATACATTTATCTGTTCAGCAGTTGTTGGACATTTGGGGCTATTTTGAATAATGCGGCTATGAATATTGATGTATAAATTTTGTGTTGTCATAGGTCTTCAACTTGAGCTTTCGAGTTTGGAATAATTGTAGACTCACAAAATAGTACTGCGAAACCCTGCACACCCTTCACCCAGTTCCCCTGGCTACACTGACTTGACTGTTGCACAATGGTTTCACCAACTTAACTCCTCCCAATTAAAATTGGCATTGGTATAATGTGCATAGATAGTTCCACCCCCCTCTTTTACATGAAACCAAGATTCAGAAACTCAAAAACATGCCCAAGGTCACAGAGCAGTTTAGTGCTTTTCTTCACATGTGCTGACCCCCTCTGTTTAGACGGCCCATGTACACCCACCTCCTCACCCCCACCCTTTTGCAAAAAACACAGCCACCTGGTTTTCAAGCTACCCTTTTCTAGCAGATTTCTTAGCAGTCCTCTGCTGCCAAAGTCTTGCTCTGGGAACTAGTCTGAATATTTTCATAAAAGGAGGAACATAAAGAGAAAAATAAAAAAGATAAAAAAGATTGGTCTAATAATTGTTTTTTAATGGTTTGTATTTTGGAACTAGCCAGAAGTGGTGGTAGCACAACCTTGTGAATGTACTAAATACCACGGAAGTGCTCACTCTAAACAGTTCCTTTTATGTTATGCAAATTTTACCTCAATGAAAAAAACGTTTGTCAGTATTTCTTTTTTTTTCTTTCCCATACTTAGGATCACCTGGCTCAGAGGAAGGTTCAGAGAGAAGGCCAATTAGGCACATTTACTACACGTGATCTTATCTTCAGGGTGAGAGCTGAGGAAAGAAAACATGTTCTTCTGTAGTACCTGTTCAGGGAAGTTTCTATCAAGAACAGGTAATTTTAAGGGAGGAAAAAAAAGAACCTATTTAACACACATGTGTTTTCAATGACCTTACAGATGCACCCTGGACATGTTTTAGTTTAATCCTGTAAAAGTACTAACTAAAAAGTACTAACTATCATCTAGTTAAAGCTGGCTTGAGGTTAAGGATGAAAGCATAAGCTTTATTAAATCACGGGGGCGACTTTAAGCCCTGGAAATCCTAAAGAGTATAATAAAAAGAATTCACAATTCCAGAATCATCCTCCCCTTACTTCTTCAGATGTTTAAGACAATCAGTTGTGGAGTCTTCCCTGTCCTTTCTCTGCTCATTGAAATGTGAAGGAGGCGACTAGAGAACGGTGGAAGTCTGGAAGCCTCCTAACTCTGGCGTCATATAACCTTTCTGAACGTCAGTTTTCTCATCTTTAAAATGAGGGGGCTGGACTAGGTGGTCTCCATCCTCCCAGCCTCTGACCACTTCGATGACTTCACTTTGCTTCCGAGTCTGGCTCAGTCCACAGAACACATCAAGGAGAGGTTAGCTTAGGGAATTAGGATTCTTTAGAAAACAACTTAGCTATTGCAATATTTACCCTACCCCAACCTGCTCAGGAGAGAAACACAGAAAAACTATAAAGGAAAAAGCCCAAGATTACACCCTCTGTTAAAAACATATCAAAAATAAATAAATTAAATTAAATTGGTAATGCACACGTCCTATTGTATGATTATCTTTTCACAGAGAACAGAGAACTGTCATAAAATTAGGGGGAAAGGCAATTTTCTATAAATGTGAACTTTTTTTAAGACAGCTGTCCCCAACCTTTTTGGCACCAGGGACCGGTTTTGTGGAAGACTGGGAGGGGGCGGAGCTCAGGAAGGCTTCCCTGGGGCTGGGTTCCTGGCAGGCCACAGACTGGCACCAGTCCTCAACCCAGGGGTTATAGGAAGGGAGATAAATTATTATAATTATTACTATGATCAAAAAAAAAAAAAAAAAACTGTGAGGAAAAAAACACGTGGTTTTGGTTGCTGATGTTTGGGCGGGAGCAGGCAGTGATTACGGAAGGGAGGAGGTAGAGCAAGAACAAGCACAGAATTGTTACAACTCCAGGGCCCTCTCACACACATTTATGGCCAAACACACACACTCCTGTTCCCTTCCCTCTTTATTTCTGGCCCTAGTTCTTCATGGCATTAACTTTACAAGAAGGTTCTCTCTGCCTCAGAGTTACTAACACTACCTTACAAATATGGCATAAATAAAACCTCCATAAGAGATGGCATCTCAAAGTGATTGACAACACCAGTATGTTGCCACAGTTCGCACAATGTAGCGATTCTCCAGGAGAAACCAGGGCCACTTCAAGCACTGAGCTAGGCTGCTCCAGTTAACTGACTTCGGAACCTGGAAAGTCCCAGGCACAAACAGGTGGGGACTAGGAAAATGGTGGAGAATGCTGATAAGCCTGCCAGCTGCCCCTCAATAACCATGTTTCTTTTGTTCATTAAAAGAGGATTCGTTTTTTGTTGTTTTTTTTTAAGGTGAGCACATAGCCACATGGAATAAGGACTACAATTTCCAGTCCAATTTACAGCTAGGTGTGTGGCCTTGTGACTTTATTCCTAGGCAACTGGTTATAATCTGTATTTGCTAGCAAATGTTTTAACAACCAGTTCTCTTTGGGAGGGAAGTGGAGGATGGGAGAAGCCTCAATATGTTATGTTTGCCAATTTCCATGATATAAATCATCCCGCCGTGGGTCATTTCAAGTTTCCACCCTGATGGCACTGAAACATGCTGTTGGGAAGAGCTGCAGGCCCCACAACTTGGTACCGATGGGCTCCGGCACATCCCAGAATATAAGGGAGTGCTATATGTGACTTCTGGGAAACGTCCTGAAAGGAGGCGGCAAGTCTTACTGGTTGGGGCATGCCCTCCCTCCTTTCCTCTCCGTGGTGGCCAGAACACAGACCATAAGGAGGAAGCTGTGTATATAGAAATGGTGGAGTCATGATGGAGAGCCTTGGCCCCTGATGCTCACAGCTGCTGATCTGGCCATGGAATGCTTACCTGCCAACTTCATATATGCAACAACTGTGAGAAAGCAGAAAACTTCTATCCTGTAAATGCAACTGGTACAGTATTTGGAGTGTTCCCATTCACAGTGGCATCTATTATAACTGAGGGTATCATGCATGCTGAATAAGATAACTAAACAAAACTAGGATTATAGCTGGTAGGATCATCAAGGATTCAGATTTGAAACAACAACAAAAATGTCTGGTGTCGGCCTGCGAACCAAGTGTTGCTGGTTCGATTCCCAGTCAGGGCACATGACTAGGTTGCACGTCAGGCCCCCAGTTGGGGGTGTGAGTAAAAGGCAACCACACAGTGATGTTCTCTCCCTCTCTTTCTCCTTTCCCCTCTCTTTAAAAGTAAGTAAATAATAAACAAAAACAAATAAATAAATAAAATTATTTTTTTAAAAACTGTTTGAACCTTTCTGAAAAGGACAAAGAGGAGAGAGGGAGAATCACAGAGTGGTAAAGAGAGGCACCAAAGAGGAAATGGATGTGAAAAAAAATGGATCTCACCTCTCCCCACCTCAGCCCCTCCTCTCTGACCTACAGACCCACAACCAAGAGTGAACAAGCCTATGTTATGTTCACACACGTGGGGCCAGCTTCCCACTCCACAGCGGGGGCTCAGGGAGGACTCTCCCACTAAAGGGCCGTCCACATCCAGTGCCTGAGAAAGAAAGACTGTTCTCAGACCTCTTCTTTCTCGAGTGTTTTTCCCAGGTCTAGAGGAGAAATGGTAGATGTGGGTCATTCAGGGAACAATCTGAACTGACTCGGGCAGCACTAAGGCAGGTTAGTAGACCTTCCTTTCAGGGATATATTTAAAATCTATTGCTCAGGCATAAGCTGGCCTGTTGTCTTCATGTTGTACAGTGGGTTCCAGACAAACAGAATGACTTACTTAAAATATAGGTTTAATTTATTACATGTGAACTGGCAAAAGTTAATATGCAAAGAGAAGATAATAATGTCACAGGTATATTCTTATTGTAGACAAAAAAGGAGATGTGCAATAAACCTGACAAGCTCAGTGGGGCACGAGGCAGGCCTAACAAGGCCAGTGACCAATAGTAACTACACAGGATGGTCTGATCACAAATCCCCAGCTGGGCAGGTCATAGCAGGGAGTCATGTACCGTCCGATAGCTTTCTTAGCAAAGGTCAATCCTTACCTCAAGTAAGCCCTGTCCATTGTTCTTATACATGGAAGGTAACATACCTTTGAAATGTCAGGATAATTTTCTTTTCCTGCTCCCGACGGCACAGCTGCTGGCCCCAGAGCACAGACCACAGAGCCCCTCATTGTTACCTGGTTCCTCGCATACCATCTCTACGTGCCGGGAATGTCAGTTGTTAGCTGTCCTATACCCACCAATATAAAAGTATGTGTTTCTCCGTTTTGTCTTTTATCCAGTCCTAGAGATTTCCCTGCTTTGCTTTCTCCCACCTCCTTAATTTACCACCAATGGGTTTCACTCACCTTCCTTAGACCCCCTTCTTTTCTAATACATAAAATAAGCTGCAAAAGTGCCATTGTCCAGACCATTTGAGATCTTGTTCCCAAGCATGTTGTCAGTTTGGCTCAAATAAACAATTCTCTACAGGTTGGGATGTTTCTTAACTCAGTCAACATTATCTAATTTCAAAATGCTCTTTCTGAAGTGTCTAGGGAGCAGGTATGCACATGTCAACAAGCACTTCAACAATGCTGCATATCTGAGTGCCTCGATGCGCTCACTCTGGGGATCCTGCAAGGACGTTTCCATTCACTCTCCACCTGAAGAGTCTCTGACCGCATTTATGCGACCTCTGTCTCTCAGCTTCAGACCAAAGGGCTCCAGTGCAATCAGCATGACTTGTGGTCTCTCCTCATCACCCATAACCACCTCCCTCCCAACACGGGAGACGCTGAGAAGCTGACATGGGGTGATGGTCCAAGGATGGGGGCACTCTCAGTGACAAAGGAGGGGAGGGTTCGGATCGGAAAGACCAAGTCAGCAAGAAGAGAGCAAACAGCCTGGCCCAGGCACAGATGACGAACACCTGCACCAGAAGAGGTTCTGAAAGCAACTAAATAAAACACAGCCTAGTTCTAAGATAAAACAAAGCAAAAACAAAACTCTGCCTCCTATACCTTTAAGTATCCTGACAGAAGCTCATATTTACAGGGCTAAGAATCTTTTCAATTATTTTCAGATACTTGCTACAAATATTTAAGGTATAACCCTTATCATGCTTAAGTCAGAAATCCTGGCACTGGATAAGCCTCTCTAGGTTACATCCTGTCTCCAGCATTTACCAGCTGTAGCAAACAATGTCAGTTAGCCTGGCCTCACTTTCTCCAGCTGAAAAATGAAGATCATCAAGTATACTTTGCAGGGTGGCTGTAAAAATTAGAACTGACATAAAGCACAGATGCCAACAGTCTGCAAAAAACAGTATTCTACAAATGAGAGCTATATAAACTTTTTAGCTTAGAAAAGAATATATGTTGTTGATATGCAATCAAAAATTGATATGGAGATAGGTTGATGGCATTGTTTTAAATTATAACAAGTACAGGGGTTAGGGATCTGGGTGAAAAAAGTGGAGGGATTAAGCAGAAATCTCAGACACATGTGACAATATGGTAATTACCAGAGGGAGAAGAGGTTGGGAGAGGCAGAAGAGGGTAAAGAGGGATAAATGGTGATGGAAGGAGACTTGACTTGGGGTGGTGAACACATAATAAAATATACAGATGATATATTATGGAATTGTACACCTGAAACCTATATTGTAATAGCCAATATCACACCAATAAATTCAATAAAAATAAAAATTGAATCACAAAGCAAAAAAAAAATGAAATAAGTTGTAATAAGTAGAAACTGAAATGAACCAACATATATAACATAATCCACATGGCAATAACCTGGGCCCCCAAAAGAGAAAAATGGCATAAACTCAAACAAAATGTAGCACTGTTCCTCCCACTGTTCTAGAAATTCTCTCCATTTTCACACCTCTGCCCACTAGCTCATTTCTGCACCTCCCCACCCAAATTGCACCTCTGTTCTCTTGAGCAAAAAGGAGATTCTGCATTTTACTTTTTAATGGAGGTCTGACATCTACAGACTACCCATAACATCCCCTTGGACCACTGGCCAAATTATGAATGGTAGCTTAAAACTTTGGAAATAAGTCTACCTCTGTAAAATAAGTTTACCTGCTAATTCAATTGGCAATTCAATTCCTCTGGGGTTAACGTGACATCAGAATTTTCTAAAAGCTAAATTACTATGTGTAGGCAGAAAATTTATATCTAAGTAAGCTGTTTGCTTTCCTCAAACATAATTCTGAATAAAAGGAAGAGAGCTGGCTTCTAAAATCCAATATTCAAATAGAACAGAAAAGATCCTTATGAACAGTTTAAAAGATATACGGGAAGGTATGGGCAACAGCCCACAGAGCAGGCTGTGAGCTAATTAACAGGGGGTGTGAACTAATGTTTCAGTAACAACAACTTGGAAATGAACATGGGTTAAGAATGTCCTCACTTTGCACTAGCGTCCCTCATAAGACTTTCTGCAAACTTTTGAGCCAACAAATCATGCAGCTCCTAACTTAATTTTGTTGTTTATTTCAACTATCCTAGAAATAACTACTAGATGTTTTAGTTATGCACAAATGCTACGAAGTTTTCCTTAGTGACCACATTTTACATCGGGAGCATACTTTGAACCACTTCAACTGAAACTAAAAGTCAAATAGAAGCAAGAAAATGAACTCACTTGTCGAACTCATCAAAGAGGTCGCAGCTCTGTAGTTTTGAAAGAGCAAGTCGAAAATATTCCGCTAGAAAACAAATTGAATACCGTGAATGAAATAAATTGTGGCTTTTTAGGTACATAGCAAGCCACCTTACCCCCTCGACTCCCCCAAAGCAACTTTCAACTGGTATGGCTACATTCGATTTCTTCTGTGATGAAGATTCATGATACAACTGCATTTAGCTAGCACTACTTAATAGATACAATCAAATGGTAATTGCCAAAAACCCCAGAAAAACAAGAGGCTTAATGGAAAACAATCATAAAAAATACCCCAAAATTAGAAGTATCAGACAATTCTGAAATTGACATCAGTATAGAAATCAATATGCAGAAAGTTTAACCTTATTGAATTATCAAACTCTCTGCAATATATTTTAAAAATACATACAGATACAGACAGAATCGATTAAATAAGCAAAATCTAACTCAGAAAACTGTGGGCTTGTCATTTTCTGGGCTTTTAGTGTCTCTCAAAAATTGAGAAGGTAAAGCTCTGTAAGGCCAATCAGTTGTCAAGTAGAGGGAAAAGTGTTTCCCATTAGTAGATGGAATATTTCTCTCTAAATTTAGCAAAAATAACACACCCACTGATTAAATTTTTAAAATTGGTCAAGGAGCTAGAACTTGCTGATGAAATAAAATAAAACTCCCAGGTGAAAAGGTGAAATAGGAGGTGGGAAGGAACTTAACATACGGAGTGACCCTGCTAATTCTAAACTGGAATAAGGTAAGGCATCAGAACTCACTGACAACGTGGTGACAAAAGAGAAGTAAAAAGCAGTGTCTTAATCCCAACACACACACACAAATCTACCTTTTTAATTCTTTATTCTGCACTGCCTCAACGGCAGTTATGTGTTGAAATTGATTCCCCTCTTCCCATTCCCAATCATATTCTTTAGGAATCATTACAAAGCAGAAAGATTAAATGGTCTTAAAATTATATGAACATGTGGTTCACATCAAACACTACTCATTTCGTAGGGCAGAGCAAGAATAATATCACTGACCTGATGTTTTTATCCCATAGGGCAAATCAAACTTATCACTACCATACACGGAAGCTAGCCTTTTAAAATCAGCAGCACAAAGAAAAGGATGAAACTGATGAAACCTGGAAGATAAAGATAAGGAATGACTTTTCCCAAATGCCGCTAACACCTCTAGGCTTTTAAAGTCACATATGAAAATAACTGTAGCATATTACTCATATTGTTATACTGACTATATGAATGTATAATTATATTTTTAATTCTTTAATATCATTTTAATCATGATTTAAATATTACATAAAATGAGATATGCCATGAAACCACAAACCAGAATGGAAACACGTTCCAGGTAGTGGAACGAAAATTATATAAGAGCTAAAGGGGGAACAAAATTTTAAAACAAACCAACACCAAGTGATAAAATGTTAGCTATATACAAAAAGAAACAAAGGAACTAATAAGGAAAAACAAAAAGTGATGCTAAGCCACTTCCAAATGTAAAGGCACCATATGTATGAAAGGATCAGCTGTGAAAATAAAAAATACGTTAAAATTAGATGTATCGAGAACTAAACCCCTGCTGTCATTAAATTAAGATTTCCTCAAGAACAAGAACCAAGGGCATTTGTCTTCGTATTGCCTGCTCTGGCCTGAAGACCCTCCCTGCTCAGTGACTCTCCCAGTCAAGAGAGAAAGTTTGATGAGGGTAGGGGGTGCCTCTGGTTTTTCTCACTTTTAGTGCCTGGCAGAGTAGGCAGACAACGTATATTTAATGAATGATTGAATGAATTCCAACTCCAAATAAATTCTTGATGCACCATTATCTAATAGAAAAATGAAATATTTTTTAATTAAAGAGAAGGAATAGGTAACACTCATATTAAAATGCCATTTTTACCTACCTGAAGGACAGCACTCCACAGAGCTAATCCTTACCCCAAGCCCCACACAGGGCCCCATCTTTCCAGACTTATGACTTTTTGCTTTTCCTTAGTCTAAGAACTACAGGTGGATATGAGAGTGCTCCTGAGTTTTCACAGGCTCCATGGCAGAACAAAAGTCAACAGCAGTAGAGGAAGAGAACTAGCTGCCGTTTTATCCTGGCTTTGCCACTCAGGAGTCACTAACCTAAGGTAAGTCCCAGAGCTTAAGATCTTCAGAGCGGAGCTAAACACTGCCACGTATTCAGACTAAGAAAACAGGAGAGAGACTAGCCCCTCCTGCTTTAGATATGATGTGTTTCCCAGATTCAGCTGTTACAGGGATAGCAGCCTTAGAGGTCCAGCCAATCTTGAAAGGTCATATGTGTACCAGGGATTGATGCTCAAGTTCAGGATCTGCTCTGAGAAGATCAAGTGTTAAGTCACCTGAGTTAAGATTGCGAGGAGACTCAAGATCTTCCCAGCTTGAAAAAGTGAACCACAGATGACTTTGCACACTGCGAGCAATACAATCAAGGATTCTGCTCTTTGGAGTTGGTGGGGGTGATGAGGATGCTGACCAACGATCTATGCCTACTGCCAATCAAACCCTGTGCTAGATGACTTACATTTTATTTCTAAATGAAATAATAGTTTAGCACCATGTCTCACACACAGTAGGGGCTCAATAAGTATTAGCCTTATCTATAATCATTGTACCTTACATTGTATATTCCATTGTATTATATTATCATGTATCATATTACATTACATTTCTGCTACTGTTATACCTACAAAAGCCTGGGAAGGTAGGTAAAGACTATTAATCAATTTAGACAAAGAAACTGAAGCTAAGAGAAGTGAAAGAACTATGCAGTATTATCTGGAGTCACTGACCCATCTCTGACAAAGCTGAAATCCATACCTGTTTAACTCTGAGGAAAGATGTCCTCTTTACAGTCCTGCAGGTAACACCTCCAGGTTTCCCAGTAGAGCCTCTCCTGCTTTCTACCACCCCCAGCCAATACAATTCACATGACTAATATAGATCTACTTGTCAATTAAACTGTAGACATCTACTCCTGCTGAGCAATGCTACATAAATACTTAAATCCTTTAAGGTTTTCTCAGAAAGGAAATAAGGTTTTTCACTAAAGTTAAAGGATACCTTGAGTCTAGAGTAGCCTTTCAAACCTGCAGTCTGCAATCCATAGGTGGTTCATGAAATCAATTTTGTGAGTCACGATTAACAGATTTTTTAATAGTAAATAGAACAGAATACAGGGCATCTGGAGTAAGAGTAAAAATTCTTTCTCATTATAAACATGCATGAAGGCTAAGTTACAAAGAAAAATGTATTTCTTAGTTTGGGTCATGATCAAAAAAGTATAAGATCCCTCTTCGAATTTTTCGGTGGCCCTGACTGGGCACAACTCATGGCTAGACTACAAGCAGCTGAGGCTCACCTGTAACCATATGCAGAAATAGCTCATGCATCTGCAGTTTCCCAGAGAGGTGGTTGATTTTTTTCAGGGGATCCGTAGCCCCCAAAAAGTAAAGAATCAGTAATGGAAAGGTATAATAATATAATAAAACAAAATAAAGACAGAAAGTGTGATTTTTTTTTTCTTAGTAAATAACATGGTAAAAAACATATACCTGTTTTACACAATGGAGCAGGCCCAAACTAGACCATCATTTATTCCTCTTTATCTGGAATTATTTTGACTAGCCTCTTAAAGTTGAGGGGACAGAGGAAAGAATATTTGTGGATGGAAGAATAAATTCCCTACAAGTCCTGACAACCATAATGAACAATCATTATTTACAATCTATATAGATGAATATGTAGGTCATTAAAAGTCGGTGAAAGTCAGGAAAAATTTCTAAATGTCAAGTTTAACACAGAGGCAAGGGAGAAGAAGCCACAAAATAAGGATGAAAAAATAACATGGGAAAGCAAGGAGGGGGGAATAAAACTTTTTAAAACAGTTCACTTTTTAATGATCAAACAGAAATAGACCACACTCTAGTCTGATTGAGTTCTTCAACGCCTTTTCTTTAAATATATTCAGGGCTCTGACTGAAAACACAAAAAGAGACTATATATTCCAGCACTTCCTTAAAGGTAGGGTGTCCACTTTACACTGCTAAGATTTGTATGAAAAAAAAGAAAACAAGTGTGGAAAATGTTTGCAGACACATACTGAACATTTTGCATGCCACAGTTTCTTTTATATGTTTACCTGAGGAGAGAGGCAAAAGCTGGCTTTGATGAGCAAGACTGGATCTTATTTCTTCGTTTCATTTCCACAGGCGGCACCCTGTAAGGCAGAGACAGGGTCAGTCAGAAAGCAGAACCAGGCAGCCAGCCCAGAGGGAAGCAAATGCCCTGGGAACCCACTCCCTGCCACTACTGAGAGGCTTCTCAGGCAGGAAACCGAAGTCCTCACAGCCACCCCTGAGGTATGACAGTACCTTCTCCAAGTCCTGTACGCATTTGAGGATTCTTGTATGTAAGAAAGAGAGAAAAAAGGCTGAGGTGATGAAGGACCCACAAGTGGGCCAAAGAGCAGTGAAACAAAGGACCCTCCGAGAAGGGCATGGGTGACCGCACTGTGGAAGTCACAACCCGGCTCACTTTTTAGAAGTCCCCCGAAGCCTGAGAAACCCAGTTCACCCAAGTGCTCATAGCTATCTAGGGTCCTCTATGCCACATCTGGGTCACCTGCCAGCTGCAAAGACCGCAGACATACTGAACTGAGCAGCTTGCACACACCCTGCCTTGTGATCTGGTGACTCCACAAATCACACTATTTAGTGTCCTATCTAGCTCTCCTCGGTTCTTGGCGCAGGTTAGGCCTTGTGTGTCTCCTGAATGGAGCACTTGTCTCCACAGTTTCAAAGGGTATTGTGAAAGACAGAGAAAACAAAAATACATGAAGGGGATAGGGTGGCAGGATCCAGACTCAGCCAGGAGAGGAAAACGGCTTAATATAACAACATGTTAATGGCAATCAATTATGTGAAAAATTAATCTAAAAAGAAAACTAATCCATTTTCTTCTATAGCTCACAGGATTTAAATAGAAATAAGTAGTGGAAACTCTTCATGGGTGGACCCAATTTTTAATTTTGAGGCAATACCAAATCCTTATAGTCAGAACTGCTAGGTTCCTGAACTATGAGGGTGGGCCCCCTCAAAAAAAACAGAATTATCATCTGGAAGGCATGGCCCTTGTAGCACAGGCTTATCCCACTAGGTGAGTGTTTAGGAACCCATCAGTATCAGTATACCAGCTGGCATTGTTGTGAGAGGCTGCACTGGGCATCAGTGAATTTTTTTTGAAGACTCTTTCAACATGTTTGCCATTTTCGTGATGGGTGATTTACAAGCACACCTGCCCATACCATGCGGATGTTCAGTAATTTTTGACCAAAAAAAGGGCATGACCCCTGTGCCCCACCCTTCCGGTTGACCCGATCTCACCCCAGCAACTTTTTGTTCCCCTGGATGAAAACAGTCCTCAATGGGAAACATTTTGCTGATGTGGAAGAAGTGAAACAAAAAAATGGCAGAAGTACTAAAATGCATCAAAATTAATGAGTTAAAAAACTGTTTTGAGCAGTGGAAAATGTATCAATAGGTGTATTGCATCAAATGCAGAGTATTGGGTTGGCCAAAAAGTCCATTTAGTTTTTCTGTAAAATAAAAGACAACATTTTTCATTTTCACCAATAACTTTATAGATTTGGATATTTTGAGTATGTCAGCTGTCTCCTGCATGGAAGAAATTTGGTTGTTCTCAATTAATGCCTCAATTTGATCGTTATCAACTTCAACTGGTCTACCCAACCATGAGCATCGTCCAGCAAGAAATCTCCAGCACGAAACTTCTTCGCAAACCACTTTTGACACATTTGATCAGTCACAGCACCTTCTCCATATACTACACAAATCTTTTTGTGTTTCAGTTGCATTTTTATCTTTCTTGAAACAAAGCATAATATGCTAAAAATGTTGCGTGTTTTCTTCCATCTTCAAATTAAAATGGCTACACAGAAATTCACCAATTTTGATACATTTTTTAAATGCACACTGATATGACAGCTGCCACAATACAATCTAACAAGATTGTTTTGAATGAAGTTAAAGACAACTAAGTGCTATTAGAACCATCTTACAGGAAAAACAAACAAACTTTTTGGCCAACCCAATACTTTAAAGGTGACATAAGTTTAAACATGTAAGAATACACAATTTTTTATAAATAAATTCTATGTTTTTTGGGTCTTCCCACATATGCAGCTAGTAACACCCTTATGCAAAGAAACATCTTTTGTGAATACAGGTATCCCCCATATAACACGGTACTACTATAACACGGTTTCACTCAAACATAATATGACTTAGAAGATATCCAAGAATTGCTGGTAGAAGAAGAAACTAATGAAGCAATTTTGGTGGAAATGGCATCTGGAATGTGCCAAGATAACTTAGGGGATGATACCACTGATGAAAACGAAGAAGTTAAACAGTTTACTCTAAAAAGCATAAAGAAAGGCCTAGACTTAGCCAAACAGTCATATTTCTTAAATGAAGATCCTTGCACTGAAAGGAGGACAAAGTTTAAGAGAGAACTTAAAAAGTGCTTAGCAACATATAACAAAATTTATAAAGATCTCTCAGCTAAAAGCAAGCAATCTAAAATAACAGATTTTTTGCAAAAAGTAGAGCATAGAAATCAAGATACTGCTGAAGAAAGTTCAGAGAATGAGGATATCTTGTCAAAAAGAAAATGCATCTGGTTAATGGAGCTTAGTAGTGATAATGAAGAAAACATTACTTAATTCATACTAATATGTAATACTTTTGATGAAAATTGCTTTAATAAAGTTATTTCTCTTAATTACAAAAATATAATAGTATGTTCTTTTTTTAATTTTTGGAACCTAACCCTCCTTTTTGTACTAGTTATTTGTTTCATGTAACACGGATTCGCATAACATGGCATTTGTTAGGAACATAACAACCGTGTCATAAGGGGGTTACCTGTACCACAAATGGAAAGAATTTCTTGATTTATACATAAGGAAGATAAATATAGTGGAGCAGCACATCAGGTCATAAAAACTATATTCAGAGGACAAAATGAAGTATATTACTTGATTTCTAAAGTTATTAAGAAATAGAAAGCAAACTGTTTTAGATTGTGAAGACGAAGTTTGGTTGGCTTTACAAAAAGACAATCATCTGTTTTAACAGTTGTGTGTGTGTGTGTGTGTGTGTGTATGTGTGTGTTAAGAAATTTTTTTTATAATCAGGGCATTCATAATACCTTTTTCAGAATAAGTATAATTTACAAAAATGATACAAGGCAACTTTTTATTAAATATCAGTATTTAGCATTGTTTTGTTTAGCTAAAATGTTATTTCAATTGTAAAAACCATCTCTGGTTACAAAAAATAATCAAAAACCTTATTGAAGTTCACTTGCTTTTACAAATGCCCTAAGAAGTCTTAAGCTAAACAACATAGTATTTCAAGTAGAAAAACATTAATTTTTAAATAGTTTGGTATACTATTTCTGTAGTTTATATACATATATTACCTGATTTCTTTTATAGAAAACCTAGAAATTTATCACATTACACATGATAAAATAAAGGCAAGAACTAGTCATCTTTTAACAAAAATACTCTATAAGTAACAATTACAGGTATCAAAGATATTTTTTACTGATTAAAAATTAACTGCTACAAAGTATGAAACCAAATACATTTCCTGGGTTGTTTCTCAGAGTGCAGCTATGTTTGGCACCCACAAAGAGGATTTCCATAAATAAAAGCTGCAAAGCAATTCATGTAGCAGTTACTTCAGGTCAATGTTTTCTATCCTCCTCTTCTTTTCTCCTACTGCCCCACCCCGCAGTGGTCCAGTATGATTAAAAACAGTAAGTAACTGGAATGTATGCCTCAGATCAAGGCATCATTTGAGTAATTTCAAATGATGTACAGCTCCTTATGTAAAAAAAGACTGTGGGCACGATTACTTCAAAAAGTAATTATATTCAAATACCTTAACATATCATGCTTTAGCAATTACAGAACTATGATTTTGACACATGGCAATTTGGAGGTTAGGCAAATGTGAAATGATAAAAGATGTGAACAGCAGCTCTTCTGTTAAGTTCAGAGTGCTGCAAAATTCTGGTAATGACTTATTTTCTCAGTTAACACAACCAGCCCACAATACAGCATACTAAGTCATAAAGTACAAATCCAAGGAAGGTAATACCTTCACTAAGTTACAAAACTTTGGCAAATCACTACAGTACTCTTTTAATATAAGACAATATTTTTTTGTTTGAGCTATATATTACTTTAGTGATAATTTTCACTCCAAAAATGTCACTCAAGTACCAAAATAAAACACTTTTTTTTTAATGGTGGTTCATTGCAGAGCAAGTTATTTTATATAAATTAATATATCTTTTAAAACTATATAATTTCTCCTTTGAAAGTGACTTCCCTCTTGAAATTTACTGCAGCAGGGCAATTGTGTATAATTAGAGGTAGCTCTGCTTCGTTCTGAGAGCGGTTCAAAGCCAGGCAGAGTTCCAATGCAAGGAAGGCTTTAAAAGTTGTACCTTGGCCCTGGCTGCTGTGGCTCAGTGGATTGAGCATCAGCCTGCGAACCAAGTTCGATTCCCAGTCAGGGCACGTGACTAGGTTGCACGTCAGGTCCCCAGTTGGGGGCATGTGAGAGGCAACCACACAGTGATGTTTCTCTCCCTCTCTTTCTCCTTACCCCTCTAAATAAATAAATAAATAAATAATAAAATTGTTAAAACAAACAAAAACGTTTTCTATTAAAAAAAAAAAACTATTAAAAAAAAAAAAGTTCTACCTTAAGGAAATTTAATATCCTAACACCAATTTCCAAGTACTTCTCAAAAAGTGTTAAATTTTTACATAAATACTGAAATTCTCAAAATCAGACAGTCATTTCAAACAACACTAATAATTTCAGATGTTCCCTTTTATTTAGAAACCTTGTACCTCTTTGTTAAGTCACATAGCCTTTCTTCAGCTTTTAAAAAAATTTTAATTCTACCTAAAATATAGTTGTATTTCTTAAATAACAAATAAGTGTAATGCCAGCTAGTAGAGATCAGGGGCTGGGTGTTCTATAGCAACTTTCACCATTTCTCTACAAATGCTGCTGCTGCCACCATCAGTGTTCTTATGCTCTCTCTTGCTGAAGCTGTCAATCTTCAGTCTCAGTATTTAATTTATGTACCTGTTACCCATTCCATTGCTTCTTGGCCTCTATTAGCATTGGAAGATATTGGACTTGCCATCAGCTCTTCGAGATAACTACTGACTTCTTTCACAGTGATTATGGCCTCTTGAGTCAAATATTTTTTTCTGGTTCCTAAGAATGTGGTTTGTATATAAGTCTCTCATCTACTGAAATCACTTTTGTAAATAAAATATTAGTGGGTTTGAGTTGCACTGTTTCCTCTACAACATCAACTACAGAATGTTCTTGCACATGTTTTGGTTCTTGCTGCAACAATAAAGATTTCACAACAGAAGGCAGTCCCCACTCTGTGCTGAGAAGTCCGTGTCTATGCAACTTTCCAGAAGAGTCTATATCCAATACATCAACTCCAACCAAACCTGGATTCATAGGGTTTCCATATTTCCGTACTGCAGCTGCTGTAACAGTTTCCCATGGTTGTCAAAGACAAGTTCCGAAGTTAAGATGCTCATGGTGCCAGAAGCCTGCACAGTGTGCAACAGTGCAAAGAGGCAAAGAGGCCACACTGGCCCCTGTCCTGTGCCCTGGCCACTGTCAACAGCTTTTAAGGAAGCAAGTTCACAGCAACACACATTTGAGGTAATATCTGTGACTGGAGTAATGCATTAGCTTAGGAATAACATGAACATTCCTCAAATCCTGACGACAAAAGACTGTGTTGGCCCTGGCCAGGCGGCTCAGTTGGTTAGAGCATCGTCCCAATACGCCAAGGTTGCAGGTTTAATCTCCAGTCAGGGCACTTACAAGAAGCAACCAATGAATGCATATATAAGTGACACAACAAATCAATGTGAATGTCTCTGTCTCTGTCTCTCTTCCCCCCTCCCTCCCTCCCTCTCTAAAATCAGTAAATAAATTAAAAAAAAAAAAAACTATTGCTGAGCTCAGAGCTTTTTCATCATTTCTCCTATGACCAACAACAGGATTAACAGGGAAGTAGCAATCTAGTAAGCTTCTTTCTCTTTTGTTCTTGTCTTCCATTACTAAGTTTGGGACAAAAACAGGATGTGACAGAGATGGAGGGCGATTCCTATGATATAATTTTTATGTAGTGTATAATCAGACTAAATTCTCTAGTTCAATATTTAAGTCCAAAGCCCAAAAGTTATGGCTAACCGCCCCCCCCCCCAATCTGGCATTGGGTGTTTTCCAGTGACCATTTGCCTAACTTCGTTCCACGAAGAGCATTTCAGTTATTTTTCAATCAACCAATGATAATCTTAAATGCAGAAATACTGATTTATATTTTTATCTAGTAAGCACAAGCTAGAAACATGATCTAGGATCTACTATTGAAACATTGGCAAAAAGAGCTAAACTTCATCAAAGACAAGAATTTTTCATGTGATTTATTTTGATGTAATCATATACTACCACCCATTCAGGATTTAAAGGTCATCAAAACTTTATTCCTAGACAAAGGACTGAGAATGGGAAAAAAAGAAAAATTATTATGAGAGAAGTTTTCTCTGCAATAAAACTATCTTCTCCTCTTCAAAATTTTATATGTGACATTTCAAGTCAAAGTTGTTCCAAAATATACATATATCATCATTTACCATATATTTTTAAACAAAGAAAACCATATGTAGTATCTCCATTTTATCAAACAATCTCTTATCCAAGCATTTTAGGCTCTTAAAGTCAAGTACCACTGAGTCCAATAATTATTCCATCAATTCAAGGAAATGAAATATTATAAAAAGAATGTCATATTTCAAAGACAGCCAACACCACTGCTTCACTGGAAAGTAAATAAAAAGGTGTTGCTCATCAGTTTTTAAACTGTTAGAGATAAATTGTGCAGGGTACTAGAATGGAAAAACCCAGTTTATAATGGAAAGCTAGAGAAGTTTCAAAATATTACAGGGCTTTTTAATAGATCTAACATCATTTGTGTGTCTTTGTGAAAGACTAGTTTGGAAGTTATTTTTAAATAGTAAAAATGAAACTTACCAATAGTCATTTGTTCCCCATAATATACAATGCAGCACATAATAGAGGAAGACAGCACTCAGGAATATGGCCACGAGGTATCCTCTCATGGCTGGCCCACCTGAAACACAAGGAACAAAGTCCAAAGGCAAGACTGTCATACAGATGGATTTACCCAATGGCTCAAACATGAGTTTGTTTGAATAAACATATAGAAAGGGAAAAGTAGAAGAAAATGATATAGGCCTATTATTTTCAAAATACCCACTAAATGTGCAGAAGGAGAGTATTTTTTTTTCTGTCTCTCCTAATCCTCTTAGCTTTCATCAACACAACATGATGCATGGGTAGGCCAATAAATAGTTCCACTGTTTCAGAGCTAGTGGCTTCCCTGCTACTTTCTCATGTTAGATAAGAAAAAAAATCATTCAGAACAAAATTTTAAACATCTACTCCATACTAAAAACTTTTTTTCAGAAACATTAAAAAATATCTGCTTTTTATCTCTCAATAGAAAATGAATATATGCTGTAAGATATAAATAATCATTTCAATTCTTTAGAGTTTGAAATGACTTTTAAGTGCCGTATGTCATAATTTTTACAAGTCCTTTCCTACTTTTATATTTAAAAAAACTGAGGAAAAAGCTATTAAAACTATTTCCCACGTTCTCAACTTTAATACACCTATTTTTCAATATCATAGCACAATTAAATTCGGCTAATTACTTGCTTGCTTCTGGATTAAATGACAACATAGTTCATTGCATATTTGTAGACACAAAAGCCTTGGCATAATTCTTTCTCAAATATAAAGGTAAAAAAACAAAACAAAAATATAAACCTTTAGAGAATGTCTATTTCTTAAAATCTAAAACACATTTATTTGGTTCCCACCCTTACTTCAAAGACAAAAATGAGTAAGTTGTTATTTCCACATGCAATTAAATGCAAAAAAAAGAAAACCCAAAAAACCCCAAATGTATTACATATGGTTCCATAGTAGATCTATTTTAATGCATGTGACTTTAAACAGATATACTATTTCCCTGCACCTTTCATCAAGTCTCTGGTTCATCTAGACAACTGCATGTACCTGTCCTCTCGCTGCTATCTACTAACCTCGATCAAGCAAATGCAGTGTAGAATGTTAAGACTGGCTGCAGACATGTCCAAACATGTAACACTGCTTCCCTTTTAATAGTAAGTAAGATAAGTGTAAGTGGAAATCTTAAAATAAAGCACTCCTTTGCCTTCATAAGTAGAATACACCGAACATAATTTAAACTTTCCTTGATAATAAAGGTCATCTTAACAAATGTCATAATTGAACTGTGCTGGGCTCTATTAGAGTTAAAACTACTGGGGATGTGGGGCTGTTTGCTAACCTGTACTAATTACCCAGTCAAGGTTGCTAATCTTGCCTCCCTCGCTGCAGCTGTTGCTTACCACTGTTATTAAGACAGCCATCACCCATATGCCACTATCATAAATTAGTCAAAAATGTAGGCTAAGTCAGGGGGAAGCAAATAAACTAAATGAGCAAATTTTAGTTTACACATGCTTCTAATTAAATATACATAATCCCTATGAAGACTCAACACGGGTTGGAAATCAGAGGGCAGAGTTCACGGCCCAACTCCACATATAATTCCTGGCTTGAGAGACCTGAGGTAACATGTCTACCAGTGATAGCGCCCAAGCTACATCTCTGGGCTATTAGATGTATTAACCAAAGTGACAGGCATGTAGCACAACACATGACACAAAAATATGTGCTGAGTATGTTTGTGTATTTTATAGTTGTTTTCTAAACCTCAAGTGTGGAGGAGGGACTGTCCTATAACATGACTGCTATTGGACCCACAAACTGGATCCAGGACAGAAGGGGGAGATTGCTTAGAGCAAACCCCACTTAGAGACTAATTGGAATCGATGTTCATTCTGACATAAATCAGTACCCCTTTGCTTGCCTCCCACTACATGCTGGGTCCTGGAATAGGCTGTTGTCCTGATGTGGTCAAGCATGTTATTTCCCGTACTTGGTAGCACTCACCCCATCCCTTTTATCCTATATAATTCTTTGGCAACTGCCAAGTAAGCGCAGGAGTCTATTTTGTCTTGCAGCTGCCCAGGACATATCTCCTATGTAAATTTCCCTTAATAAACTCTATTAATTGCCAAACTGGAGTGGCCAGCCTGTTTCTTAGGTCTTTTCCTGCCCTCTGCTGTAGAGGTAGATTTTTATTCTCATAGCTTTTCCCTGGGTCTGTGCGTACTAACAATTAGTGAGCCAGTCAGGAGACCGAAGAAATGGGCATTGGGAAAAAACATCTACAGGGGAAACCCCAGGGTGGCCATCTACATCCTTGTGGAGAAGGGGGGGACTCTATGATAGATACATGTAGACTGCCATGAGTACTGGATGCCCCCCAAACGTTGGCTGATCTCATACACTTATTTGAGGAATGATACTGTGTCAAGGCAGGAAAATGTATGGCTGTAGCTATAGGCTGACAACTGACACCCAGCTAGAGGCAGAAACTAGGGTTAGAAAACCAAATGGAAGAACTGAAATCAGAAAAGATATTAGAATGTCTACACTGTGTTAGCATCAGGACTGGCTGATAGAAGCAAGGGAGGAGAGGTCCTTTGAACAGAGCACACTTCTTTTATGGAAGCCATGAGGTCTCTGTTTACATCTGTTTGTATGTTCATGTGTGTCTATATAGGTGTTGTATTTGTGTGGTATTTTCTACCCACAGATGGTATTGCTGACTGGTAAAAAAGTTGCATTTAATTGGCACTTACATAAGTTAAGGATTGGGTATTCTAAAATTTTCATAAATATAGAAACCAATCCAAATGCTTTACAGGATCGAGAGATTTGGGAAAATATCTGCTGCTAAAACTATTTTAAGTTTGCTGGTTTAATTAAAACAGATATGACTTTACCTTTATTTTACCTAAGTTTATAAATTGATCAGCAAAAATAACTTAGAATGAAGGCTGATTTTGTCTAAAGTCTATTTCAGTTTTGTGGGTAACCTAAACATAAATGTTAAGAACTGATAAATAGATTCAAGCAGAATAAAAGGATTTTAGCTGAAAGTTTTAGCAATAATTATAGATTTATAAAGAGAAATCTTTGGAGAAAAAATTATTTATGCATGGTCAAGCTAGCTAAGATTAAAATGGATTTAATTAAGTGGATTTAAATAGTAAAAGTCAGGTCATTAACTACTAAAGAAAACTGAATCTTCTCAATAGTAAAAGTTAACCTTCTGCATTGGCAATTGCCGAGCTGACTTTCATCAAAAGGCAGCAGCACAACAAAATCTATCAAGATTGTGGCATATATGGATGAAGTCCATCCTGTTTCTGCAAAAATGACTGCATCATTACCCATTTTGCCATTCTGATGTCCTTATAAAATGGCAACACTCTGCTCCTGAATCAGGAAAATTAAAACGGGTAAACAATGGTTGTCAATTAAATGAATAGTCAGGGTTATGGGAAACCCAAGGCAGCCACTTGGTTTTTACAGGCTCACTGGAAAACCCATTTCTCAGTATTTGCATTCCTTCATTCACTCTGGTGCATTTAAGCTGGACTTTATTCAACTGCCACTCAGGAAGGGTTATCTATTATGTATATGTCAGGATGTGTTGAAGCCTTCCTTTGCTGCAAGGCTAATGGCCTCACAATGACAAAGAAACTATTAGAAAAATCTTTCCCACTTGGGACATACCTTCTAAGTGCTCCCTCAAAGTTATTTACTTAGTCCCACCATATGCCATGGGATGGTGGCTTTGAACCTGTCATTTTCCTTCCTGATCTCTGTGAAATGGGCTCATTATATTGATGGCATAATGTTAACCTGTGAAGACTTACTTCTGTGACAGAGAACCTTGCAGCTTTACTAAACCACCTACAACAGAGAGGATGGGCAGTGAATACACAGAAAATACCAGGGCCGGGCACCACAGTCAAGTCCTTTGAAGTTGCTTGATCAAGTAAGACCCATGTTGTCCCCGAGGTTGTCACACACAAAGTTAGCCTAACCTATCCAAAAAAAATGTGAAAGAGGTACAGGATTTTGTGGGAAATCTAGGGAACTGGTAAACATTTATATTCCACTTAGCACAATGCCTTCACCCACTGTATCACATAGTTAAGGACATATATGGGACTGGGAGCTGAATAATAGGCTGCCTTTGAGAAGGTGAAAGTACTGGTGAAACAGATCAAAGTTCTTGGAGTCTGCCAGGCAAGGTTTCCATATGAGTTAGATAGACGTCTCAGTAACTGAAAGGCACAGGCTGGGCATTCTGGCAAAAACAGCAAAAGGAAAGAATGCCCTTTGGGTTTTGGTCCCAATTTACAGAAGGGGGCAGATATCAGATACACCCCAATAGAACAGAAGTTATTGACAATGAATACAGTGCTTCTACAGGTGAAATCTCTAACCAAAGAGCAGCCAGTTAAAGTAAGAACTTCCCTTCCCATCAAGGAGTAAACAGACAACCTGTCCGCTGACCTGCCTCTCCCACAGCTCAGACTCCTACACTCACTAATGGCATGCTTGCTTACAACAGAGGAGCACTCTGTCCAAGGGTTCTCCTTCTATAGAGATGCAGTAATTATTAGGCCCTGCTGAATGTACAGACCCTCCAAATGCTCCTACTCCTATCCCTGAGTTGACTCTTGCAATCTGCAAAGAAGGAACATGGGAGGTTCCAGCTAGAGCTTGGTATGCCATGGCTCTAGCCAGGATAATCCACCTACCTGGCAACTGCCATCCAACCATCCCCCAATGCCATCTGTGTGGAAACAGGAACAACAGGCTGAAATAGGAGCTGTCTGGGTGGTAATTACCCATGACCTTGACCGCTGATCCTGTATACTGACAGGTGGGCCCTTTTAAAGGTAGTAACTTTATGGCTTGGACAATGGATATGGGGGGGTAGACAATTAAGAACAAATCTTTACGGGGACAAGGATCTGGGCTAACCAGAGCATGAGGCAGAGCTTGTTTTCCAATACTCCTGCCCATAAGGCATCTATACCTCAGGAAACAGGAAACAGGAACCAGATGCCTTGGCAAAAATATACACTTTTAACAACTAGTCCATCAGTTGACACTGCAGTCTGGGTACAGCAGAAGAGTGGGCACAGCTAAGGAGGCAGGGCTGTCTCTAAAAATACAGTGACTTGGTCAATACAGTCATTGAATGGAGGTTCCATCTCCTATATCATCAATTTTCAACCTTTTTCATCTCATGGCACACGTAGACTGATTACTAAAATTCTGCAGCACACCAAAAAATATATTTCCTGACTATTTGATAAAAAATATTGGTATAATTTTGATTCATTCACACTGGACAGCGATTGTTGTGTTGGCTGTTGTCATTTTTTAATTTGACAATCTAAGAGAAAAGAGGTCAGTGCCCCTGACTAAATAGGTATTGCATGTTCTAAAAATCCTTGTGGCACACTGGTTGAAAATTGCTGTCCTATGTAACCCAGAGGCAGCTGGGTTGGTGGCATGGAAAAATGGTGACTTTAAACAACAGATAAAGTTATTAACTAGAAAGCCTACTGTGGTTGGTGGATGCAGGTGCTTTTCCAAGCATTAATACATTTAAATGACTAACCCGGGGGCCACGCTCCTCCATATGCCAGACTGGCAGCTGAGACTGAGGTAAGAAATAAGGTAAAGGTGCAGAAAACAAAGGAGACGGTGGTAGTCCCAACACTTGCACTGAACCAGTAACCTATGATAAAGAGCACCAAGCCCAGGGGTCCCTGGGATATCCCACCAGGATGAGTCCATTACTTTCCACCCATGGGTGGGGAGAAACTGCTCGGTCTCTGGTGGGTTCCTGTTATCCTAATGCAATCAGGACTGTGGAAACACATTTACATGGCTGGGACACACACTGTTGAAAGAAGGGAGAAGGTAGGGGTCCTGATCTGGCATAGCCTTCCCCGTATTCACCTCCTCACACCCGGAAACACCACTTCCCTCAGTCAACATATACGGTTTAAACATCCTGGCCAGGTTCCAAAGACTATGGCCACATTGACATCTAAAAATCAGGCTTAAAGTGTAATTCTCGCAGAAGGAGAAGATCTCCCAATTTGAGTCCCTACTAAATACTTTTCTTTCTTGATCTTACACTCCTGCTGTTCCGGTGGCACCCAGTTTGCCTTGCATCATATGTAAGTTTCCCTTAATAAACTCTATTAATTGCCAGACGGGAGTAGCCAACCAGTTTCTTTGGTCTTCCCCTGCCCTCCAGTTGCAAAGGTAAATTTTTAGTCTTGGGATTTTTAGCTGGGTCTGCATGTACAAACATAAAGTTAGCTGTTTTCTTTTGCAACACAGTTAAATGCATGGGTTTCTAGAAAGTCAAACTGAGATTTGCTTATTCTTAATGCAGCCTGTGCTGTATTCTTATTGGCCTAACAGAAAGATGCAATTGGATGTTGCTCTGACAGAAAGCCCAGCATCTGCTGATGCCACTGGGAGCAAAGCATGTAAGATACACAGGTCTGCTGCTTCCATCCCCTCAGGCCTGGGCCTCCCTTCCCACTTTGTTTTGTCTTCATCACCCATTGTAATGGATGCTACCTTGATGCAGTGTGGAGTATTTTATCATAAAAATCACCTTAAATTTATCTTGGTAAAAAGAAATACATTACATAATATTTAGTGGATTAAAAAAATAGTGTTGTTCTGTGTTTCTTGAAAAATCATTGGTAAAGTCTAAGTGATGGAGAGAATTAAGGTTTGGGTTTATCAGAGTAAAAGTTCAAGACAATGAATGTTTGGGATATAAACCGCATCACTGAAGTGATTAACTGATGACTCAGAGACAGACAAGATGGCTAGCTAGCCCAGAGACTGGGCCTTACAATGTGTTCAACAAATATTAGCTTTCCTTCCTCCTCGTCCTGGATGAACTGAAAACAGTGAAGGAACTGGACTCCAGCTTGGCACTAAAAGGCAATTCACTGTGTATGTGAGAGGTGACACTATTAAACACTGTGGCAAGAGGCTGTGAGCCATGCTTCATGATGACAAGCTAGGGCTATCAGTGCTGACAGGGAGCTGATGTGGACTTGGCTTATCTCATCCCTTTGATTAACCTCAGTGAAATGTTTTCTTTTTTCCATGTAGGTATCACCCAAACATGAATATAGGATATATTCAAGACTGTCCTGGAAGGCATTTTACCATGGGCCAAAACAGTCACCAAACAACCTACTTAAATACTCAAATTAAATATTCAAGGCTCCACCCAGAATAACATTATTTATGCAAAGACCCAACAAGGATGACACCAGTATCAGCAATTTTTTAAGACCTAATTTGCATCTAATATAAGACATCATGTGACCTAGAGAAAAAACTCAGTATTTACAATTTAATTTGCTTATCAGTCACCTAAAACACATTCTTTGGAAAATTTATGTATTATTGAACAGAGCTCAGAAGATTGGGTAACATTTTCATTGTTTTTCCTTCACAAATGTGGTTCAGCTAAAAACAAAGAAGTGTAAGAGAATGTTCTTTTTTCCTTCAAAAAGCAAAACGAACTTGCATTTGAAGAGCCACTGCATACCCCACCTGAGAAAAACTTAGGAAGCTTAGCCACTCCCTTGTATTTCATGAAAAATTTGAAGTGTCCATATATTCAAGTTGCAAAATAGAGTTAGACCAGCCAGGATATCCTGTGATAAATGTATAGTTCCTCTGCTTGCTCACAGGAAAAAGCTTCCAGAAATAACAAACCCTCTAATCATATTTTATAAATGGAATGACCACTTTGCTTTGAGCAAAACTCTTCAAAGGAAAACCAGGTAGAATGCCTGCTTTAAAAAAATATTATAAGGCTCTTCAATACAGCTAGATTTACTCAAACAAGTTTTCCAAGTCCTGACATTAAACGTGATCGACGCCAGCTTCTTAGCTACAGCTGCTTGGGTTCCCTAAGACATGCTTTACAGTTATATCAGGAAAGCAATTATTCATCTAAAGTGTGAGTAGAGGGCCTCAAGGGAGAGTGGGATTCATTGGCAGAGATCAAACACTTATTTCTTCTTAAATTATATGTAACACAATATGTAAATAACCTACATATGTGAAAATGAGCTCAATCTTGGCCACAGTCTTTTCTCTTCCCTTTAAAAATAAAAGTACATTGTATTTGTTCATAAAACACCGTATATGCATTTGACTTAAGGATCAAAACAAGCTTTATAAGTGGGTGAGCAGGCATGAGACTGATAAGGGAGGGAACTGAAAGTTTCTGAAGTGAGTTGTCCCTGGTCACAGGGTTTGAGAGGCAGAAATAGACTTAAGGTCTGACCACTTTTTTCTCGGGGTTCTATTCCTGGTGTCATCCTGTCTCTCAAAATAAAAAGCATTATGGGAACTCGAAAGAGAATTCTAACCTATAACTTCCTGACAGTACTCCATTGGCAGCTAGCGTTCCAAAGGGGTAAATTCAGCTACTGGTGAAAGAGAAGTGGCTACTGGTGAAAGAGAAGTGGCTCGAAGGCCATGTTCTCCAAACTGACATGGCAGGACCGTGGGTCAGCACCAGCTGGGGCTTGTCAACATTCCCTACTTGATCTGAATCTCTGGGGCTCAGAAAGTGCATTGAAACGAGCACCTTTCAATTAGATTCTTATGCACATTAAACAGTGAGAATCGTTGCTCTAGGATACTAGAGCGTGGAGGAAAAGAACCATGGGGTAGCGGAAGATTTACTGAAATACGGAGACCATGACAGATATTATAATGGTTACCCTCCTGGACTGAAAGGTCTGTGAGAGCAGGACTGTCTATCTCTCATTTTATATCCAGCACTTCTAACAATACCTGTCAGATAGAAGATGATAGATAGATAATTGTTGAATATAGTTACAGATCGCATAACTAGATACTTCACATTATTTTGTGATCCAAAGTTCCTAGCACATGGAAAATGCCCAATAAATAATGGCTGATTAGAATCATTAAGATATATACAGGGAAGAGCAACAGGGCGGGGGTGGGGGTGGGAATGGGACAACTGTAATAGAACAATAATTTAAAAATAAAATAAAGATATATCAATACTAAGTTGAAAAACAAAAAACAAAAAGCCCTGACTGGTGTGGTTCAATTGGTTGGGTGTTGTCTCTCAGAAAGTTTGCCAGTTTGATTCCTGGTCAGGGAACATGCCTAGGTTGTGGGTTTAACCCCCAGATGCGGTGCGTGTGGGAGGTAACTGAGCAATGTTTCTCTCTCACGTCAATGTTTCTCTCCCTCTCTTTCCCTGACCCTTCTTCTATCTAATTAAGTACCTAAATAAATAAGTAAGTAATATGAATGCTGAGCATGTGCCAACACCTGTAATAAATGCTTTGGGTCTTATAAATTTCACAACTGTGAGGGTTGTGGTAAGCTTACAATTCTCACTCTGCAGGTGATAAAAACAAAGTTCTGAGCACAGTAGGAACTGTCCTGATCTGATAAGGAGCATAAACAGGACTCAAACCTTCATCTACCGCCCCAGAGCCCATGGCTCTCTGCCCTGTGAGCTTTTACAAATGCACACAGCCCAGCCTTCTAACACCAGAATAAACATTCCAGAATGTTTCTCTAATCTGTCTATCTCACCAGCTCCTTAAGCAGTATCATTCTAGGGGTTGGCAAAATGGAAGGAAAGCTTATAGTCACAAACTGTGCTGAAATAAAACTGTATTACTCCCAACCTTTTTCTCCCCAATCCCATTCTTCTGGATTTTAGTAAATTCATTATTTTTCCCCATGCTTCTGTTGAGTGTCTTACAGCAGTAATTCTCAAACTTTATTCTGCACAAGAACCAAATTAGAGGGTGCCTGGTTCACTCAATGCACACTCCTGAGTTCCAGACCAACCGTGACAGCATGGCTTATACACACACACACATACATACACATACACACACACACACACACACACACACACTAACCTTTGGAATATCACTTGCAAATGGTCATATTTTTATTTTTAGGCTCTCCTAATACTTTTTTTCTGGTAGGTTGTTGGAAAAAAAAAAAACATGTTAAGCAATAATTCTGGAAGCATTGTTCTATCCACCAAGTATAAAACCCCGTGGGTACCTCAGTATCAGACACCAAGGAAGAAAATCTTCGAAGTTCACTTGTCCAGCAGCTGAGCACATATGCACAGACCCAGCCTGCCTGGCCCCTCTGCACCCAGTTTCCTTTAGACCCGGCTGCAGGTGCTTCCTGTGATGCCTATATGTAGTCTCAGTCCCACACTGAGCTCTGGGACTGATCCTGGCCCAATGAAGGGAGCCTGAGGAGCCCTCCAATAACAACTCAACGGCTTCTCCAGGTTTCTGCTAATTCTGTTAGGCTGAATAGATAGTGAACCAAGGCAAGGAGGGGTAGGAAGACATGTCTCACTCATTGATTCAGCAGTCCTGAGCCTGGTCCAATAAGATTGTCAGGTGCTCCAAAAATCACAGGAAAAAATATGATAGTACAGGAGGGGAGCCCTTGAAATTTTGTATGTATTGTTGCCACTATCTAGGAAAGGAAGCCTTTGACACTGTATGTTAATCCCCAGGTCTAGAGAGGGGAGCAGGAGGGGGAATCTAGAAGCTGGCTACAAGCATTAAAGTCCTAAAATCCCAATAGTCAGGGCATGCAGACTGGCTGGGTGCCCGCTTACAGCTTCATGCTCAAGTGTATTTCATAAAACTTGCTGTCTCATTTCCACTACCCGTGTTGTCTCTCGGCTGAATTCATCTCTCACAAGAGACAGGAACTGAGGAGGGGTGTCCCCTAACCCGGGTCTCCCTGGTAACAATTCTATGCTGACTCTAGACATATCTACTAGGCCTGGATTCCTGTTGCCAGGTCCCTGGACTCAATCCTAGGTCTTCAATGTCTGCATTTTTCTCTTTCAGCCACCCCAGCAGCTCTGCAGCCAAACTTCAAATTCTTTAGTAACTAGGATGCTAACCCATGTCCTCATTCATTCCATCCCCTTATGCTGTCTTCTTCCTCAGTGACAGATGTCCTGCCCTTCTGCTGCTCTGTCTCCTCTCACTCCCAATGCACTGCTGCTCAACAGTAACATCCAATCACTTGCACCTTTGCGAAAATTAGAAAAGGACACCCTCTCTAGCTCTACATAGCTCCATGGCCACATATCTTGGCATAGGCAGGATTTCAGCCACAATTTTCTGCCCCTTTGCCAGGTGACCCTGATGACACTCATCCCCACAACCTTACCAGGCAGCCCTGCTGGCAACCTATGTCCATTCAGCCCTGGAAGAGGCCCTTCTCCATTCATGGCTCCACCACTCCTCAGCTGACAGTGAGCCTCACTGTCAGAACTTGGCCAACAGATCTTACATCCTGCCTGCCTTCCTCTTGGTATTTATTACTCAGTTTATGACTATTCTCTGCAATCATATGCCCCTGTATTAGCTCCAGCTCTCTCTATGCACTAATGTCTAGATTCTAGTCCAGTCTCATGGGCCCCCTACACCTCTTAGACCTAGCCATCTTCATATAGCCAAAGCTTTAACAGAGACACAAAGGACCCTACCATGACAGATTCAGAGACCTCGGTCCTCTTCCACTCATTTGCTACCCCTCTTTTAAGTGTGGTCCTTATTACTAATTGGATGATCAAAACGTGTCCATAACCTTATTTCCATATCAAGGACCTCTGCCCTCTGGTACTGATGAGCCTGTAAATAATAGTACAGATCATTAAGTACTTACTAAATGCCTAACACCAAACTAAGCCCTTTGTACACATGATGGCATTATTATCCCCATGCTGAGATGCTTAATTTCCAGAGCAGTGGCAGAATTCAAATTCATACCTGCCTGGGTTTTTTACTTGTACATTATAGGAAACTTTAGTTACTGTGTTTTTAAACTATAAAATTGCGAATGTAATGTTTTCACTTAATAGTTTTTTAAAGTGAAGAGAATGATATACATTAAATGTATGCACCTATTAAAATATACTTACTTAGAAACATTATAATATGAAAAACTGTTCCTTTCACAATTAAAGAGATAAATCTTAATGAATCAGTAATCTGGCTGATGCAATTTTGCTAGAAAGACCTGAAAATGCTCAATAGGCCATACTTAAAGAATAAAACAGCATAATATAAAATTAAGTAATATGCAATATTATACATGAGAAAGCTAAATTTAAATCTGAAGTGGTGGGCTACTGTTATTTGATACAAATTAAAGGAGTAAAAGTCTGACATTGCTGAGTTAATTAACAGAAAATTATAAATTGATTTATGTGCCCCCAAAAACACCTATTTGTATAATTGCAACAAATTGGACCAACCGTATGCATTTTGACTGATTTCTAAATACAGCAATATTTTTTTTCTTTCTGCAAAGCAGAAGAACATGTATAATTAACTTACTTTCTCTCCTTGTCCCCCAGTTCTGCGAATACAATGAAATGCAGCAAGTTTCTACACACATACACTCTTGTCTTTCAGTCTTTCAAGAAAGCAAGGGCTCTTGCTACACTTCATTCTTAGCATATGTAGACAGATATTTTCACCTAATTAAAGCTAAGCCTTCACTGCCAAAGCAGATGGCTGGATCCTTACTTGAAAATTGGATGTGCTCACTGCAGAGAATAGAAAAAGGAGAAAAATGACATTTCAGAAGAATTTGTTTTTTTTAGTAGCACAGTGGGACACACTCAAATCATTCAACTAATAGCATACTACATTGGATGATAAAAGTTTTAAATGAACTGAACTTCCTGTTTTTGAGATTTCTCCCTTTAGATGCAGCTGCATTGAAAATACGCAAAGAAGTTTTTAAGGGAACTTATGTTCCTACTGTTTATTCATATTTTCTGCCAGAGACCCATTTCTTCTTCCAGAGTGGACATATTCTTTATTTCCTTATATAATATCCCATTAATAAGATAACCTCCAAGAAGTATTAGATATTGTTAACTGGTTAATGATTACAGTCAATTTTTTCAATTAACTTTATTGTGATAAAAATTTTACATAATAAATTTAGCCACTTTAACATGTACAATTTGATGAGTTTTGGCAAATGCATATGGTCATGTAACCACCAAAATCATATTAAACATTTCTATCAACCCCATTTAGTCAACTCCCTCCCCGCAGTTCTGTCTCCTAATCTGTTTACCACTGTCATTTTGTTTTTTCTAAAAGTTAGTATAAATGGCATTATACAGTATGTTATCTTATTTCTGGCTTATTTCAATTAATATAATGCTTTTGAAAAAATGTCCATGCTGTTGGTTCTACCAGGAAAATTCCTTTTTATTGCTAAGTAATATTTCATTGTGTGGCTATACCATAATTTGTTTATCAGTTCACCAGCTAATAGACATTTGGTTTCCCTGCAGTTTTTTGGTTACTGTAAATAAAGCTACATTGACCATTTAACTACAAGTCTTCGTGTGAGCATATGTTTTCATGGGTCGTATAGTAACTGTATGTTTAAATTTATATGGAAATTTCTGATGCCTATTTCCGAAAAACAGATTTGCTTCAACCTCTCAGTTAAAAGGAAAAAGTCCCTACCTATAACAATTCAAATTATTGACACCATTGAATAACACAAACTACTGACAGATAAAAAATGATTCATCTGTTAATATCTAGCATTCATTTACTTCAGAATATGAGGTACAAAGTTCATAGTCTGGTGAAGGAACCAAGTTACACTGTTTCAAAATGAGTATGATTCTCTGTTGTGAGAAAAATAAAAGCCAAATATTTTAGACCCCTGCTACTCAAAGTGCGGTCCACTGGCCAGCAACATCAGCATCACCTGGGAACTCGATAGAAATGCAACATCTCAGCCCCACCGCTTCAACCACTGAGTCAAATCTGCATTTCAACAGCATCCCAGGAGATCTGTGAGCACCCCAGGAGGGCTGAGGAGAAAGGGGATTACGTGCCACTGAGAGCATCAGGGCTTCACCAAACCCGTTTTTGAGAGGAACTGGAAGCTCTTTCTAAATTCCATGCCATCCCTTTTAAAAGTCCTTTGGGCTTGATCTTTTAAATTTTTCAATCAACAGAATTTTCTCTTAAGAAGCTAGTGAGACTGAAAAGTAGAGAAAACTTTCCCTCACCCTTGTCGGGGCCATTTGTAGTTTCTTTATAAATTGCCTAGACATTTTCATATCAGCGTCACTATGACTGCTGGCATGTCTGAGAGGAAATCTGTAGCAGTGGCAAAATTAGGTTTACAGTTGCTTGCGTGGAAAAATACAAATTAATAAATAATACAAGAATGAACTCTGTGTTTTGTGTACTCACAACGGGAGCCTACTTTGCCCCATCCTGTATACAGGATTCCTCTCGGATTACACCTACAGGACACACACTCCATTCTGCATTGCCCTCTGATTCACCTGCAAGTGCCAGCCAAATCACCAGCCAAACCTTTCCACCAACATTTCCAATTAATACTCTTCACAATTTGCACCCAATCATTGCAGATCTTAGGACTGGAAAGCCTCCAAAGGTTCAGGGCATTTCAACAGAGGACGGTCTTAAGTCACCATATTCCAGAAGAGGCAGCCAAGATTTAGAAGAATTTAAAAACTTGTCAAAGGTTGCCTCACTTACAAGCAGCAGTGCCTGAAGCACAAGAACACTTTTGCGTGGCTTCTCCTCCAGAACTATTCCAGTCTCACAGTGGGTGCGCGATAACCACTTGTCTTTGTTTTGTTCCGGTCCTCTCTGATCTCTGTGGTTCTCAATTCCTGAACCACCGCCCTTGGATGGCACTATACTGGCTGGAGTCTCAGCCCTCTAACTTCCAGGCCTGTGCTTCTAGGTCTCCTCTTCCTCCTAGCACACCTAAGTACAGGTGTTCTCAAGCTCTATCTTAATCCTATTTTCAAAACCCACGTTCTCGTTACTTCTCAGTTACTAGCAATAATCTCTAATCTTTCTTCCCTTTAAACCAGCCCACATGCTGCACCTGGCATAAAATCCTGTAAGCCCAGCTCTTACGTTGTCACCCACCCCGCGGGAAAGCCTGCAATGGCTTTCATTGTCTGCCAAATATAAAATCACTTAGCCTTGGCACTGAAGACTTCTGTAAAATGGTACTTCATCTTCTCATCTTCTTCGTTCAGTTTATTCTTTGTAGGTAGCAGCATAATTAGGTTTTAAGGTTGCCTGCCTGGCTATCAGCCCTCCTGGGTTGGAGTCTGAGCTCTACCTCTGACTAGCTGTATGACCCTGGGAGGCTACTTAACCTCTTTATACCTCAGTGTCCTCTCTTGTAAAATGGGTACAATGGTGCTACCTAATAGAGCTATTTTAAGTAGCATATACAGTACAGTAGTCCCTCACTTATCGTGTGTATTACGTTTTAGAACCCCCGGCAAAGTAGGAACCTTACATTTATTCTACACGTTTAAACCTACATAACTTTAACAACATACATATACAGTACCACAAAATCCCGCAATATAGCAAAAAACCCGCTATAAATAATTAAATATAATAAAGTATAGAGCACTTAGATATATACCTCATACATGTAAGGATTCTCCTAATCTTGTTTTAATTCTTTTTTTAAAACGAATAAAGTATTGGGTTGGCCAAAAAGTTTGTTTAGTTTTTTCTATAGGATGGCTTTAGTAGCACTTAGTTGTCTTTAATTTCATTCAAAACAATTTTGTTAGATTGCATTATGACAGCTGTCATATCAGGGTGCATTAAAAAAAATTATCAAAATTGGTAAATTTTGGTGTAGCCATTTTAATACTGAAAATGGAAAAAAGTATGTAACACTTTCAGCATAGTATGCTTTATTATTTCAAGAGGGTAAATATGCAACTGAAATGCAAAAAAAAAAAAAAAAAAAATGGTTTGTGCAGTGAATGGAAAAGGTGCCGTGACTGATCAAATATGTCTGAAGTGATTTGAGAAGTTTTGTGCTAGAGATTTCTCATTGGATGATGCTTCATGGTTGGGTAGACCAGTTGAAGTTGATAGTGGTCAAATTGAGACCTTAATTGAGAACAATCAACATTATACCACGAAGGAGAGAGCCGACATACTCAAAATATCCGAGTCAATAAAGTTATTGGTGAAAATTTAAAAAATGTGTTTTTTATGGAAAAAAAACCACATGGACTTTTTGGCCAACCCAATATTAGTTGCCCATTCATCAAGCCCTCACTAAAAAACTAATGTCATAACATCCTGGGAAAGATCCTAAAGAACTTGTGGCATTGTGTGAATAATAGCCTCAAAAAACCTAAGCTAGCCCTGGCTGCTGTGGCTCAGTGGATTGAGCATCGGCCTGTGAGCCAAGTGTCGCTCATTCGATTCCCAGTCAGGGCACATGACTAGGTTGCACGTCAGGTCCCCAGTTGGGGGCACAAGTGAGAGGCAACCACACAGAAAAAAAAAACCTAAGCTTCCATTACTGTGCTAGCTATTATTTTGGAACATGCAACATTTCAAATTATCTATGATAGGAAGCCTTACTCAACTTCTTCTGAATATAAAATGAAAGTCATTCAAGACAGTAATAATTCACTAGCAAAATTCATCTTAGAATTAGACCCTAGTTCTGGCTATAGAACCCACACATTTTTATGTTTTTCATAATAAACTGCTCTGAATTAATAAAAACAAACAACCCAGATTTGTAATCAGCATATCAAACTGGAGCAAAGAATAAAATCAAGAACTCTAAATAATCTGAGTTGGAGAATAGGTTTCATCTTTCACTCTGATTGGAATCAAATACTGTGTTCTAAGCTCAGAAGCAAAAGCAGGGGTCAATCAACAATGCCTAACAAGGTAAGAAGAGTTGATTGGCCCCTAGAGTAGAGAATGCGGGCAGAAGAAGAATCACTGCAACAGATGGAGATAAACAGACTATTTTAAATGCTTTAGATGTATAATGCTTTTAATCCTCAAAACTACCCTTTAGGAAAGGTACTAATTGTCATCCCTATCATACAGATGAAGACACTAAAGCCCAGAAAAGTGATAAGGTACCCAAGAACACCCAAGTAGTAAGTGACTGGGATTTGAACTGAGGCACACGCTAGAATCCATGCTCTTCACCATTATGTTATAAAGATTCAAAATATTTCTCTGTTCTAGATGCCAGGAGATGTAAAGATTGACAAGAAAGGCAGTTCCACAAGTCACCAAGATAATTACAGCCAGATTCCACTAAATTCAGATGTTTCTGGCATTGAGAAATCTGAAGATCCAGCACTACCTCCAGCCTAGGTTCACCGTCTCAGGAGTTCAGCAAGCCCAGTGGCTTGGGACACTGGGGAAGAGCTTTGAAACCACTCATGAATAATTCTGGTTTGAATAAGAAGAGACCAAGAGATTCTCAAGGACTAAATCCCAAAATCATTATAAAGGTCCACATTCGCCAGTACCACTTAATCATGAAGTTCTTAGTCAATAAGTGCCCTTCACAAAACAACATTCAAATAAAACTGTAATGAAACAAATCCACTAGTAGAATAATTTTTCTCTGACAAAGTTTAACAAACCACAAAGACTGCATGGACTCATGGGTAAAAAACATCAAGCTAATTCTGGGTGGACATTTGAGCTCCAGCGCATCCTCAGAATAAAGTTATAAATTGAGATTCTAGGAATACTAAGGAGAATATACCTGAAACTTATATTAAGGTACTTTAATAAAAAAAGTGTTATTAATAGTCGCATTTAAAGACAGAGAGGGAATTAAAGTTCATCCTACTGAGAAAACAAGGCACAAACAGGGCAAGCATCTTGCCCAAAGTTACACAGTTTACTGATTACAGTTTCTATAATAGTGATTCATGTAACGGTCTAGTTCGACTTTAGAGTTTTCTTACTCTTTCACTTCCAGGTTGGTTTAAAATAGTCCCAAAGATGGCCCATTCAGATTGAGAATAAAAATAATATTTAAAACTTCCATAGTTCAACTTTGGGGTATACTGAAGAGTCATTAGTTATATTAATAGTCTCATAGGCCATCTGGCCTCATCTTAAACTCCAAACAGATAAAGAGGCAGCCATATACACTGTATAAGAACATTTCAAGTGTTCAAGCTGACATCTAAAAAATCGAGACAATGGCAATGTTGCCTTTGCTTACCTGCACTTTCAAGGAATCTGTTTCCCAAAGGCCCTCTGTTTCTGAAGGTGAAGATTGTGGTAAGGGGGCCGGAATTTCTGGAGGCTGTCTGCTAAATTGTTGTACCACTAGAAATTATCCAAGACAAAAATTGTGCTTCTTCTTCTCTTGCAAATACTGAAATAAAACACAAAGACAACACGTTTGTAAGAATGGCTCAGATACCCAAGAAAAATTTTAATTTATTAGAAACGTTTTAATGAAAACACTATTTTAGTGAACTCACTCCTGATCCCTCCAAAAATGCTCTACAGGATGATGAAATTACCAAAAACAAAACAAAAAAATCCAACAGCAAAACCAGCAGCATACGAGTAGATTACATTACAGTAGATCATGACTGGTTATCCACAGGATCCAGCTCCGTCTCCTTGCGAAAAATAACATATCCAGCTCAATTAATCCAAAGCAACCTGGTAATGAAAGAACCATCTGTCTTATTATTCAGCTTCTCTCCACACATACACACAGCTTTATTGTTAAATTCGTACGTGAGAGGTGGAGCTGTTGCTCTGAAAACCTTCTGAAGGGGAAGGGAAGGGAGGGAGAGTGAGAAGGAGGAGGAGGTCAAGGAGGATGAAAACATCAAGTAGAAAGGGAGGGGGAGAGAAAGTGTGAGGAAATTAGTAAAAATAGCAACTAGTTTAAGAATGTGCTGTGGCCACTTTCTCAACAAAATTTTGAAAAAAATCTTTCAATGCTCCTGCCACAGCTTGTCTTACATAAGACTGGCTAAACTTGCTACATTACCACCACCACCAACAGCCACAAAACCCGCGGCTGTGCGTTTCCTGTGTTAGTAGAAAATGTTGTTTTTTTAAAAATTCTTGAGAAACAAATATGAAAACCAACAAAAATATGGCAAAGATTTTATTTCAGAAGCCACCTATGAACTCTAATGTCATGCAGTAAGGAAATAGTTTTGCTTTATTATGAAAATCATACAGTAAGTAAAAGAAAGAAAATTTTCAAAAGCTGAGTACACTTAGGTAACTTAGGTTACTTCTACGTGTTTGATGTGTGTGCAACACATTACTGAAAGTCACTAAAGGAAAACTAAATCGGTTCATGTGCTGAGTTGTAGACTATTGAGAACTTTTTTCTTAAAAGTTTAAAATTTTAATCTCAATCTAAAATCCAAATCTTAAGACTAAAATATTAAATCTTAAAATTTATAGAGAAACAGAAAAATGATTATTTTCATATATTTCCACATTCATTTCAGTTCTGAAGTGCTAAGTAGTTGACATTTAGAAATTAGAAGGCAGGCAGCAGGACTCTTTAGTGGCTGTTATTACATTAGAAGCCTCCACCATGACATAGACTTTTGAACCTTCCCTAAGGGAATTATGGATAATGATAACTGTATGCCTCAGCAGCACTTTCCCTAAATGTATAAAAATACAGCGCCTCAGTTTCTATTGTCTTTTACCTATTGTTATTTATTACCAGCTGATGTAAAGGTGTAATCACAATATCAAAGTTGCAAGGGCCCTTTTAAAGTTTTCTAGTCTATATAAGTAGGAAAAGAAACCTCAGTATTATACCAGGAACAACTTGGGGAACTGGGATTTAATTACACCTGGAGAAGCTTAGCTCAAGGGAGGAAATAAAATAGCGCATTCTCACGTTTAGACGGTCTTCAGGAAGAAGAGGCATTAGCCAGGTTCTGAAGGCTGCTGGTGGCTAAGCGATGGCTGGGGAATACAACATTCAAGAAGTTAGATTTGAGTTCACTAAGGAAGAACCTGCTAATATTTAGGCTGCTTAAAGATAACTATACATGCTGTACTGCTGGATAATGAATCACTTGCTACTAAAGATACTCTGTCCTAAAAACCACTGGGGTGGGATTTGGACAGCAGTGCTTAATAAACCTGAATGTTCACTGGCATCACCTGAGCATCTTGTGGAACTGATTCAGTAGGTCTGGGGGCCTGAGGATATGCATTTCTATAAGCTCCCACATGATGCCAGTGCTGTGGGTTAAAGCTGTGGGTCTTGTCAAGAATGTAGCTTGGTTACAAGCATTAGAATGTTATTTAAACCAGTGTTTCCCAAAGTGCACAGAGTCTTCTAACCAGATGACTTTAAAAGTCCTCTTTACCCGATTTGGGGGCCAATGATCAATAAATAGGTTAATTGGTTATAAGCAGCATTTTATGAATCCAAACATTCAAGTCTCCAAAAAAAAATTGTACCTTAGTATCTTACAGTACCAGCCAGGCCATACTTCTGAGCAATAACTAATTTTGCACAATTATAAGGAAGAGAAAGATGTTTCACTTCTATTTAAAAAGAAAAAAAATGACGCTCAGACTGCAACTTGGCAGATAAATAAGCATGTTTTGATGAATGAATGAATGAATGAATATATGCATTCAAAATGCAATTATTTATGATGTCAGTATACCACAGTTAACAGAGAGGTAGGATGAGAGAAAATATGGCTACAAAGTAATATTTCCCAGTGATTTGTGTTATTAAATCTTCAAAGGTGGAGAGGGGGAAAGTCTTCTAAGGCTATGATTTGTAGGGTTATCAATGTAGACCTTTACATTATTTTTCTAACCCTGGAATTTCACCTCCCTACCACTCATCTGAGTCATAAAAATTCTTTCAATGCTTAGAAAGCCCCTGTTTCTTGCTTGCTCATATTTTTGTTCTGCTTCCCTACTTAGTTAATAAATTTGGGCTTGCTATCAGTTCAAAATCTCATGTGATATCTTTCCTAGATAAAATGCTAATATCTGAACACAAAGACCCACAAATTTTAAAGCATTCTTAGGTTTCTTTCCCAGAGAAAATAAACCCACAACGAAGGGGGAAGCATTTTCCTGCCTTTTCTTCAACTCTAAAAGTCCCCCTTCTAATGGGTTCACTGTTTTAGTTTGCTTAAGAGTTGTAAGTAACAATTCCATCTGACTTACAAAAGCCCCCGCCCCTTTTTTTCCAACTACTTATTATATCAGTTTATTCTGATTGACCTTAGCTTATTCTGCTCCCTGGGAAGTATCATCTCCTGTCTGTTAATTCATCTTTTGCTATTTTTAAAAGAAAAAAGTGAGTTAATTTGAGGATAAACAATCTCATAAATCAAACCTTAAGATTAAAGTGTTGGATATGTTCCTACTTTCCACAGGAACACCAGACGATCCTCTAAAACCTCTAAAATTATAAATATGATGTAAATCTTTATTTGGGTTGCCTTATAATTTATTATAGCAAATAAACCAATACATGTGATATATTTTTTTTATAAAATTATATAATCCTGGGGCTGATTTCTTTTAGTCAAAATACATTGAGTCAAATTCATTTCCCGGAAATATTAACTAAAAGTTTTCACCTTCTGTGACTTTGTTCATTTAGTCAATAAATAATTTCTCAATGCCTGCTCTAAGTGAAAGATTGTTGCAGATACTTATGATACAGTAATGGAGAAGAAAAAGTTTACAATCCAGGAGAGAGAGTAGTTCGTAAGTAACTTTTAAAGGACAGTTGTGGTTTGAGTAGGAACTGACCCAAGGTGGGGAATAACAGGAAGCTTCTCTGAAGAAGTTGAGAGAATAAGAAAACTCCTCTGTGAAAGAGTTCACCAGATGTAATTAGGGTGGAAATAAAAAACATTCCGGGCAGAAGAAACATCGTTCTCCAAGACACAGAGGTGAAAATGAATATAGCACGCTGAAAGAATTGCAGCTGCTGACAGGAGCAGTGATGAAAATAATGACAGCTACTCTGTGTTGCATAGCTGCTACTTGCACGGACTCATGTAAACCTGACAGCAGTGCTGAGACCGGCCCTGCTATTCTCGTTCTACAGATAAGGAAAGAGAGGCTCAGAGATGTTGACTTATCCAAGCTCTCAGAGCTAGAAGAGGTCAAGCCAGAGCTTGGCCTACCAGTCTACTGCTGGGGTCTTTATTCTTAACCTGTGAGATATTTGAGTTTCCCAAGAGCCAGGTCAAGTTGCAGATCTCCTCATGTTCCAGACTCATTCTGTCAACTTTCATTTTTCACACAATGAAATTGTAAAATATAGATGTATAAGAATAGCTTCAGGGACTTCTGGCCAAGATGGAGACCTAGACAGACATGCTGCGTCTCCCTCCACAACTAAGAAGAAATGTAACTACCTCAAAACTAGAGGCAACCAGAAGTTCCAGAAAATCGAGCTGCATGGAAGTCCAACAAACAAAGATATAAAGAAGAAATACTCATACAGACAGGCAGGAGGGGTGGAGGCAGGGCGGAGAGGATGTGGTGTGGTGGCGGCAGTGGCAGCAACAACAGGCCAGGGAAAAGCATGATCAAACATTTTAAACAGTAGTGAGGGACACCTGGGGAACGCTCCCAGCACCAGACCAGACCAGACGGCGCAGCTCATGGTCCCAGCCCCAGGGAAAATAAAGTCACATTGCTTCTGACTGTGCAAACCGGTGGGGGTTTGGGCAGAGGCAGAAACTGCCTGTCTCTCAGCAGAGTCTGCTTGTTTAAAGAGCCCCCACGGTCCTAGAACATCCGCAGACCCAACCACTCTGGGAACGACAGCCAGGGCAACAGCTAGAGAGGCACCAGTCCCATATGGAAGTGGGGAAAGTGCCAGGAAAAGGGGCAAGTGCTGAGCAAGCAGCATTGTTCCCTCTCAGACCCCTCCCCCACATACAGCGCCATAACGTGGTGAAACATATCGCCCTGTACTAACAAATACCTAAGGCTCCTCCCCTTACAACATAACAGAAATGACAGCCCTACCTAAGACACAGAGGCAAACAAACACAGGAACTTGTCAAGATGAGGAGACTGAGAAGTATGGCCCAAAAGAAGGAATGAGTCAAGGTTCTTGTGGGAGGACTAAGCGAAAAGAAAATAGCCAAATTAACAAACAAGGAGAAAGCCAACCTAACAGATGCAGAGTTCAAAACACTGGTGATAAAGATGCTTACAGGCTTGACAGATATGCTTAAGTATGGCAGATGCATAAGGGAAGAAGTGAAGGCTATGCTAAATGAAACAAAGGAAAATCCACACAAAACCAATGGTGAAGGGAAGGAAACTGGGGTTCATATCAATGATTTGGAACATAAGGAAGAAAAAACTGTCAACCAGTACAGAATGAGAAAACAAGAACTGGAAAAAATGAGGAGAGGCTTGGGAACCTCTGCACAACTTTAAATGTGCCAACATCTGAATCATGGGGGTGTCAGAAGGAGAAGAGAAAGAGAAAGAAATTGAAAGCTTATGTGAGAAAATAATACAGCAAACTTCCCTAATTCGGCAAAGGAAATAGACCTACAAGTCCAGGAAGCATAGAGAGCCCCAAACAAGCTAGACCCAAAGAGGACCACACCACGACACATCATAATTAAAGATTCAAGATAAAGAGAGAATATTAAAAGCAATAAGAGAAAGGCAGAGAGTTACGTACAAAGGGGTGCCTATAAGACTTGCAGTTGATTTTTCAAAAGAACCTTTGCAGGCAAGAAGGGACTGGCAAGAAGTATTCAATGTAATGAAAAGCAAGGACCCATAACCAAGATTATTCTGTCCAGCAAAGCTATCACTTGGAATGGAAGGGCAGATGACGTGCTTCCCAGACAAGATAAAGCTAAAGGAGTTCATCATCACCAAACCATTATTATATGAAATGTCAAAGGGACTTACTTAAGAAAAAGAAGATCAAAATTAGGGACACTAAAATGATTACAAACTCACAGCTATCAACAACTAAATCTAAAAAAGAAAAAAAAAAAAAAATCCAACCAAGCAAACCAGAATAGGAACAGAATCATAGGTATAGGGATCATTAAGAGGGTTATCAGCTGGGAGGGAGAAGGGGGAGAAATGCGGAAATGATGCAGGGATTAAAAGAATAATTGGTTTGTACAAAATAGACAGGGGGAAGTTAGAATAATATAGGAAAGGGTGAAGCCAAGGAACTTATATGCATGACCCATGGACATGAACTAAGGTGGATGGGATTGCTAGAGGGAAGGGGGATACTGGGTGGAAGGGAACAAAGGGGGAAAAAAGTGGGACTACTGTAACAACATAATCAATGAAATATACTTAAAAAAAAAAAAAAGAATAGCTTCAGTCTCATTCCCAGTCATGACAAATGTATGACTCCTAGTTGAAACTTCTTTCCTTAGGTAATATTACATGGGAGTTTTTTTTATCACAAAAATGTTAATAGAAGCATAAATGTCAATATAACAAATGCCCATGAACCCCCAAACCAAAATAAACATATCTTTTCTGGGATTTTTTTCAAATGCAGATTTAAATTCCCCTCGTTACTCCAGTTACTCTTCTCCCAGAAGCAACACCTATCATGAATTCGATAGCGAGTCGGTCCACTTATTATTCATACACAGGTCCAAGCACGCACATTTATAAGCATTACCTGGTATACAAGATCATTTTCTGTGATGTTTAACATTTGCATAACAAATGCATAATATTCTGAAATTTGTATTTTTCCCTTCCACACTTTTGGTTTTGGGGTCCATTTATATTGATGAATAATGGTCTAATTCATACTTTCTGAGTTCTGTATTCTATTAACCAAATATATTATCATTAACCATTCCCTGCTAGTAATCATTTAAATTGTTTTCAGAAAATTACTAATCTGAATGTCATTTTGGAGTCAAATTTTTTTCCAATCTACAAAAGCCAGTTTACAAAGTCAGTGAATCTTACAAATTTCTAAAAATAGTCTCAAAGAGAAATTTCATTTTAAATAGAGGAGTTTTTTGCCTAAAATATAAACCTTTAATAATTCAAGTAGTATAAAATAACCTAGATAATATTTGAAATACTATGAATCTCTGAAAAAGAAAAATAAAGTGTTATAAATGAGACGATAAATCTCTAGTTAAGGTAAATCTATAATAATCCTGTTGAAACGAAACATACTGAAGAGAAAATAGATGCAGGAAATAATCTTCTTACAACTGCTTTCTCTTCCTAATAATCACACTGACTGGGCAAAAGAATCAGAGTGTTCGAGGAAGTAGATAAACCAGAAGTTCCTCTGAATGCTTAGTTTTGTGCTCTGGCCAAAAAATAATCCCAGGTACAATCCCACAGAAAGATAACCAAACATATTTTAGAATCAAGGGATTGGGAAATGCCTATGATATGCCAGAGTCAATATTTAATAAAGCAGACAATTAAGAAATATTATGCTAGTCTTTGATCTTTAAATAGTTACACCTATAAACCGTGTGATTATAAACAATGTTCTATTTTCATTAACGAAAAAATTAAACTCAAGGACATCGTAACAAGGTTTATTACCAAGTTTAAAGTCAAGTCTACAAATATGTGAAGACCCATCTATAGAACTCCTATATGTTTAACATTATTTTCTATTTAAAAAAAAAAAAAAGATTAAGAAGAATCTGAGCTCTGACCGATGTGGTTCAGATGGTTGGGTGTTGTTCCACAAAGCAAAAGGTCAGCTGTTTCATTCTGGGCAGGGTACATGCCTGGGTTAAAGGTTCAATCCCCAGTTGGGGTGCATATGAGAGGCAACCGATTATGTTTCTCTCTCACATTGATGTTTCTCTCTCACATTGATGTTTCTCTCCCTTTCTTTATCCCTTCCCTCCTCTCCAGGAAGTAATAAATGAATTTTTTTTTTTAAAGAATCTGAGAAAATTTCAAGGCCGATGTTTTAAAATATAACTGTTTACTAATGGCTGCATTCTTCACACTATAAAATAACTGAGCCTAGGCAATGCCAAAGGAAATTTAAACAGCGGTATTTCTCTTTGGAGGAAAGGAAACATCTCTTCTTCTCCTAGTAGATTTCCAAAGGAGAACACAGCATCCTCAAGCAGGTAAATTTCAAATATAGATCTGGGTTTCCAATGAAAGATGTAACTCCAGAATACTAGGAATCACAAAGAAGTCATACTGTTAGGCCCCATTTTCAAAAACAACTAGCTAAATATTTTAGCACATTCCATAGACAAGCCAAAGAGATATCACTTCTAGATTCCTGGCCTCCAGCCCATGAAATCTTCCTGGGCTTAGGAAAACCACCCCCAGGCTTCAGGGTGGCAGCCATGAACTCTACTGAAATTTATCCTTCCTGTAATTCAGTGAAATTACTGGCCAAGAAGGTGGGCAATGCCATCATCCATTTGTCCATCTGTCCATCTATCCAGCATAGATATTTATTATGCATTTGTCACATGGCACAAGATCTCAGGGTGCAATGATTGTCTGAGCTAAGAGAGAACAGGTATACAAAAGGCAAATCCATATAGCCATACATTTAAACACAGACAATTAAATATACCAACCATAATCTTTTGTCCCAATCTAACCTCTTAACTACAGCTTCAAAGCTCACTGTTTTATTACTTTTCAACTACGTAAGTATATTTTACAGAATACATGATTAACATAAAACATGCAGCTTTTTTGCATTTTCCCCTCAAAGGACAAAATATAAATATTAATATAGTGTAAAACCAGCAGAAACTAGAAAGTTAAAGAGGCTTGGCAAGAGAACAAGCAAGCACAAATAGAACCGAAAGAAGAACAAAATTTTGAAACTTCCCATGTCTGTGATTTTTAAAAATGTTCAGGAGACTTCCCCACAGTTACTACCAGTAAGAAAGGCTTCTGAAGTGAAAGGAAAAGGCAATTCAGGAGTGACAGCCATTCTGCAACCAAGTGAGGCTACGGGCATCGGAGGTTACAGGGCAGAAACTGTGTGAAGAGCATTTAGGACAGAAGCCACCAGCGAATCCCTAGATCCCAAAGGAAGGACACAGAAGAAGAGCACAGGAAGCGGCCTGAGTCTGCGGAGTAACCCTGGGGGTTTCAAACAGGATGATCCTTGTGGTTCCCCTAACACCAGAAACTCAGCCCAGAAAAAAAAAAAACAAACATAAATTGTAAGGCAGTCTAAAACCAGTCCTTTGCTGCAGAAAGTGTCCCACCATCTACCATGCTCTACATAATTTTTTATTACTAAAGTCAAATTGTTGGGCTACTCTTTGATCTGAGGGAGTTCTTATTTTCTCAGTTGAGAACTGGTCTTTGATATGCCTAAGTACAGCAAAATGAAACCTTTACTTATAAAATGCCAAACTATTTGAAAGTAGGTATTTCATTTAAAAAATAAAGTTGTATTTTTTTTTCCTACCAAAGATGATTCAGGACCAGAGGAACCAGGGAAAACTGGATGGAGGATGCGGCCCCAGCCTGAGTCTGGAGAATGGACACAGGCCCGGACAACAGGAAATCATGGGAACGAAATGAAGGCTGATTTTCAGGGTTTGCTCTGGGGCCTGTCAGAAAAAGAAGTTGGCTGGGTCTGAAAATGCTAATGAAAGGCAGAGTAAAGAAATAAAGAAAAAGCCATAGAATGGTAATGAAACCTGTCTTCCTATAGGGCACCTCACGAACATGGAGCAGCCAGGGGCAAGGGAGGGCCCTCTGTGAGCCAGTCCACACTGGAGCAGCTCAGGCAGGGTATAGCCAGGGCAACCCCAGCACCAAGGGCCGGGTGTACTCTGAGGGAAGCAGAACAGAGGGATCAGGGCGCCAGGCCCACTGTAGACCCTCCGTATTCATTTCCTGGGGCTGCAAGAACAAAGTGCCACAATTGTTGCGACTTACAACAGAAGTGCATTGTCTCACTCTACACCTGTCACACAATACACTGTCTCTGGAGGCTAAAAATCCAAAATCAGAGTGTTGACAGGCATGCTCTGTCTGAAACCCAAATGGGAGAATCCTTCCTTGCCTCTTTGTAGCTGCTGCTGGTTCACTGGCACTCCTCAGTGCTGCTTGGCTTGTAGATGCATCACTCCAATCCACCGTCAGCCTTCACCTAGTGTTCTCCCTGTGCATGTCTCCACATGCACGCTTCCTAGAGGGACACCAGTTATGTTGGACTAGGGGCCCACCCTACTCCAGCGTGACCTCATCTTAACTAATTACATCATCAATGACCCTATTTCCAAATGAGGTCACATTCTGAAGCACTGAGAGTTAGTACTTCAACATGCCTTTTGAGGGGACACAATTCAACCTATAACACCCTTCCTGGGCTGCCTAGTCCTCACCCTCAACCAGAAGGACTCATGCTCGGAAGCCATTCAGAGCCACCTGGGTGCTGATTCAAGTTAAACACACCCAGGGAAAAATTCCCGCTTGGTGGTCAAAGTCCGAGTAGTAGTTGCACCTGGTGGAGCTTGTGGTGCACTTCCAAAGGGCAATAAGTGCTCTAATTCTTCACCTGGAGGCAGCTTACTTGAGTGTGTTCACGGGGAGAAAATGTATGAACTATACTTCCATGGTTTGTGTATTCCTCTGTATGTCTGATATTTCCATAAAAACTTTTACTTTAAAAAACATTAGAGCATATGAGCTCCTAAGAAATTGGTGTCTTGGCAACCTAGGTAGACCCTCAAAGAGGGGCATTATCTAGGAGGGACCACAACAAAAGTTAACTGCTCAGCCCTGCTGGTTAAAGAAATGCCAAAGTAATTCATTTATAATAAAAATACAAATGCCAAGGGTCTAACGTTTGAACTGGTAGACTGGCAACTTCCGTAGGCAAATCCGGTTGCTTGGAGCCTCAACCTGTACACTCCTCAAAGGTTACAAGTCTGATCCCCCCCATTGGGGTGCGTACCGGAGGTGACCAATCCTGACCAATCCATGTCTCTCTCTCTCTGTCTCTGTCTCTCTCTCTGTCTCTCTCTCTCTCTCTCTCTCTCTCCCTCCCTTCCTGTCTCTACTGTCTCTAAAATCTATACGGACTGATAGATATTTCTCTCCCATTTCTCTCTCAAATCAATAAACACATCATTGGGTAAGGAATTTGATTTTTAAGTTGTTTGATAAGCACAGACCCATATTCAAGGCACTCTCTCCCTCAGCAGTGCTGGCATGGTGCTCAGACACTTCTTCCTTTGCCCTCTGTTTTCCTGGCCTCCTTGCAGACCTCTCCCTCACATTCCATTTCAAGCTAATTACAGTTCAAGTAAGTTCCAGTGTTTTCAGTTTCACATCTGATTCTTCTCTGGGAATTTTAAGCTTTTGTGGTTAGGGTGTTTTGTATCCTATTCCTTAATTTGCTAGCAAGAGAAATCAACATTAAAAAAAAAAAAGTTAAAATATACTGGACACCACTCAGACTTAGTAGAAAACCTATTTTTGGAAGTAAAAATATATAAGATTTTCTAGAATTAAATATAACTCAGACCTTTAACATCAGCTCTTGCATAACTCTGAATAATATACTGATATATTAAAAATTGAGTGATGCCTTAAAAATGAGAAAGGAGAAAGCCAAAATTTAATGGCAATGCAAAGAAAAATCAAATATTAATCAAATTTTACCTATAAGTTATCGAGCATGTAATTATAGAAAATAAAGCTGCCCTGGCTGGTGTGGCTCAGTGGATTGAGTGCTAGCCTGTGAACCACAGGGTCACTGGCTCAATTCCCGGTCAGGGCACATGCCTGGGTTTCGGGCCAGGTCCCTGGCTGGGGACATGAAAGAGTTAACCAACTAATGTTTCTTTCATACATTGATGTTTCTCTCCCTCTCATTCTCCCTCCCTTCCCCTCTCTCTGAAAAGAAAAATAAAGCTGTGACTGGAAGCACTTGGGTTTCTGTTATGTAAAATATGTTTTGGGGGCATTAAAAGAAGGTCATAAATTTGCAGATCCTCTTGACTGTTATCCTTGGATAAATCTGTCTTGCTGAAGAGCATCCCTACTCTCAGATGTCATAGAGATTCCATCCATGCTTCAGAAGTCCTAAATGATATTTAATAGTTCTGTGTTTTAAATACTTGGGTTATTAAAAATGAGAGCTGTAACATCAATTTTACATTACCATAACTAATGTTTTCATCATTTTCTTATGAAAATAGCAAATGGAAGAGATGTATTCCATGCCACATGTAAATCGAAGTCCTATTTCAGAAGTAATGTGCAGAATTGGCCTGTTACAAATTGTCTATATAGACCTACATCCTGTAAGACACATAGCCCTATATGGCGATATATACACATACGCCATACGTGTCTGAGTCTGATCGAGCAGACTCCTACGTTCTTTCCTGCATCATCTCCTAAAATGCTTGATTTTGAGTGTTATGCTCTAAGAGCACCAAACTTGGAGCAGTTCTCAGTCATACTGTTTCATGCCTCAGTGCCTTTGATGATACTGTTCCAGCTACCTGGAATGCTCTCCCTCCCACCCCTCTTGCCTCCAAGCCTTCCTCATAACCCCTCACCCTGTCCCAGTCATAAATTAGAATCACCTGTTGGGATTCTGCTCTTCAAGGAGGACCTCCCTGTCTATCTTCACCTTGCATGTGGATGAGGACACAGAAGCATCTTTAAAAAAAAAGTGTGTGTGTGTGTATATATATATATATATATATAAAGCTGTTTCAAGAATAGAGATAATCCTAAATCATATTTTTTATTATTAAAAACTCACACTAAAAGATATTAAACTTTTAATTGACATCTGAGTAGTTTTGGCTTCTTAACCATATATATATTCTGAAAAACTCACAGTGCTATTCAACCAACAGATTTCATCCCCAACTTCACTAAAAGCCCATGTGCACATGTACATATGTATGTACACACACACACACACACACACACAAACTGTATCTCTCCACTGTGTGCCCACAGATCCCTGTATGAACTATGTTTATAGATCCCTGTGCCTGGCACAGAATAGGTGCCCACATGCTTGTTGCTGTTCACTGAAGAATAAAGAGATACAACAACATGAGTAAATTAATAGAGTCCAAAGTGAAATCAGGTGCTAAAAGGAAACAGACTTCAAAAAAATTAGATCTAGATAAGATAAACAGAAAGACATTCTGAAGAATGTTAATTTTTAGCATTTGAGGAAGAATAGTTATAATACTAGCTGTAATAAGTTATAATGGCAAATTAACAGCAACATTAATTAAATGTTTGATATTTGGCAGAAAATATGCTTAACTATTTATATGTAGTTACTTTTTAATTGCTGTAATAACTGTGATGTGGACATTATCACAAATTTATAGGTAAGGAAAGCGATGCTCACAAGTTAGGCAATTTGTTCAGGGTCACGTTATAAACCATGAAACTGGAACATGAACAGAGATTATAATCTGGCTTGGATGAGGGAGTCTGGAATGGATGAAGAAGGTACTGAGAGTCAAAAGAACATCCCAAGCTAAGACACAGAAAGGCTTGAAGTGACTATAGGTCCAAATGGGAGAGGAAAATGAAAATCAGCAGCATGAAATGAACACCAGTGGGAGAAATTCTCTGGGTTTTCAACAGAAAAAAAAATTCTCTAATGAAAACCACACTTAAGAAATGTTATTATAAAAGGAACATAAGACAGAAATATTGGTGTTCATAGGTGAAGAGCTTAGGTAGAGCACTTTTATAAGAATATGATTATATTATTTTATGGTTAAAGCAGAAGAGCCCTGCCTACCAAATCTGTAAAAACAGTTTTTTGAGTATTTTTGTTTGGGTTCTTTTGTTATTTTTTTTGTTTTTGTTTTATTATAGAGGGGCCAGATTTGTCCCCCTGAAAATTCAGTGCCTAGAAAACATTTATAGATACTTCATGATCAGGAAGTACACATATCTCCTAACATCCTGCTTATGAAAAATCCAACTATTTCTAACTTATTTGTGGTATAACTGGGGTCTAACAAGTGATTTGCTAACTTACTTTGATATTTCCCTAAAATATTCTATTGGAAATATTTAGGCCAACACCATAGAAGGCATTGCTTTTTAAAAATATTTATATGAGTTTATTTCAGTTCAACTGACAACATATGCCAGGCAGCAGGATTGCAAATGCTCCAGAAAGTGATGCTTTTATTATAATAATAAAATATCATAATCAAATAATATGTAAAATAAAAATAATATAATGACATAAATTAAATTAAATGCTTTTATTCAAATCTATGCACAACTTTAATAAGAGTCCCTTGTACAGTAAGGGATGCAGGAGGCAGAGATAAGGGACTATGTACATTTTCTATTTTTAGTATAGAGCCAAAGAATAAAAAGAGATTAGATGTGTGTGTATATATATATATATATATATATATATATATATTTTAAATACTTTATTTATTTATTTTTAGAGAAAGGGGGATGGAAGAAGAGAGGGAGAGAAACATCAATGTGTGGTTGCCTCTCATGCTCCCCCAACTGGGGACCTGGCCTGCAATCCAGGTATGTTCCCTGACTGGGAATTGAACGGGCAACCCTTTGGTTCACAGGCTGGTGCTCAATCCACTGAGCCACACCAGCCAGAGCTAGAGATTTCTTTTTAAATTCCCTGGCTCATTTTTATGGTTAACATAAAGTTTATATAAAATATAGGTAATATAACATAATAGTCACAGTATTTTGACAGTTGTGAGTACGTTAAACAGCTTATTCTCAATTATAATTTATTATTGTATTACTTTTTATATAAATATCTGTAAACCTACTTTTGCCCCACCTTATATATTAGTAATGTTAAGTATTTAAGTTAAAAATGAGCAGGGCACCTGGCTAAAGAATCTCAAAAACAACTTGCTCTCTAAAGAGTGTACCAAGCTTCCCCAGAGAGTAATATACTGATGATGAACTATCCTGGAATCAAAGGATAATGGATAAAATGCTGGGCCTTCTCTTCATTTCAGATAAACCAGTGCTACTAGGATTTATTAACTTGGACATAAACTTTCATGATTTAAAAACTACTCTAAGACTGCCACAACTGTCTACAGAGACCAACAGAAATGAAATTTCACAGGCATAGCATATTCCCATGAGAAGTATTGCAAGTTGAGCACATCACCACAGAAACTGTACTCTAAAAAGCATGAACTCGCATAACAGACTGCACAGAGGGCAGCCTGGGAGAGAGGGAGTGGGAGTTCAGAAAAAGGCAAGACTTCTGGATTATTCAGATTTTCGCCTCTTGCAACAATCATTGTGTTGCAAAAGGTATTAATTGTGATATATTTGACTAAACAATTAACTTCATTTTAAATATATAGTTTCAGATGTCACAAGCCAACTCAGAGACCTCTTAGAGACAACTCGATATTCAGTATGGAGACAGGATAAGATATAAGAGCTAGTGATGAAGAGTTTTATGCATGAAAATGAAACTGAATGTATGGATTTCAAAGGCTAAAAGCACTGTGCAGGGTCCTCTGAGCCCTGTCTGCTTCTCTGTATGGGTATGTCTGTGCCCTGGCCTAGAGCAAGGAAGGGGCAATCAGTGATGGCCAATTAAGGGGGAGAAGAAAAACCAACTGAGAGTGAAAATGTGTGTGGGGCAGGGAGGGAGAGAGAGGCAGGAAAGCCCATTGCCCACTGGGTAAAGACTAAGTCTCTAATTAAAAATCCCCAGTGTCATCCCATTCTAATTAAAACACAATTCAAACTCCTTTCTAAGACTGGAAGGCTTCACATAAGCTGTCTCCTACCTACTTCGCTGACTTCATCTCCTCTTATCACCCCTTTTGTACTCTTCTTCATCTAGTTCTTCAAACACCCCAAATTCATGCATGCCTCTGGCACTCTGCAGTTGCTGTTCCCTCCCCTAGTGTGCTCTCCCTTCTGCTCTTCACTTCACTGGCTCTTTCTCACCATTCACATCTCAGATCAGATATCACCTCCTCAGAGAAGCTTTCTGATTGTCCTCAAGTAGCCATCCCCTCTCTAGCACACTCGGGGCTGTATTGTCTTTGTAACACTCATTTTATCTGAAAGATGTTTCTCATTTATTTGCATCTTGTTTAATGATTCCATTTCTTACAAAAACATAAGCTCAGTAGGAGCAGGGGCTGTGTTTTGTTCAACACTGCATACCCTATCCCCACCAGCAGCACCTAGAACATCTCCTATTACATGACAGATATTCAGTAAATTTTGGTTGGATCTTAAGTCCTACCTTATGGATGACCATGCAGAACATCACCCATGATCCACTGAAAAACCACTCTCTACTCCCTTGTCACCCCCATTTTCCAGCAGTGACTGTGACCCACAGCCATACTGCCTCTGCTCCTGTTTCTACAAGCCGCGGAAGACAAGAGTGGCCCTGCTTCCCTTGGAGGAATCTCTAGCTTCCTTGCCATCTCCTTATCTGGAGCCCTTATTTTCCTCATCTTCTACAGATCTTTCCATCATAGGAAATTATTGTTTAAAGAACCCTTCAAAGACCATCATTACATGCTACTGAACAAAATGATACCATTTGCAGACTGAGTCTGAGTTAAAAGGGGGAGCTTTCCAGTGTTTATGACAAGATCTCCTAAAGGCTGGCTGCTCTCCTTCCCTTCTTTCCCAGTGGTCCAGGAAGAGGAAAGCCCCTGGCCAGATACAGAAGGTCGTGGCAGTAAACAGTAATCTGGCCACTCCTGTCTGAATAACCAAACACTCTCCAAGAAAAAGAATTATGAATGTGGGGAAGAGACTCAGATCCTACTTCTTCTCACCCTCTTTTACCCCCATAACTTCACTCCCAGAATCTCACCCCTTCCTGTCCCACCAGCATGGCAGGGAGTCTTCAGACCAAGTCTGAGACACGACTGATTTCCATGGTGAAGGACTGTGCTTCTGACATCCTGAAATGGAACCACAAAGCCAATTTCCTACTGAAACCCTGTAATGCCTAATGTATTCATCCTATTCCACACATCAGGCTTCCTCCAAATTGAACACATTTTTATTTTTAACCCATAAGGGTTCACTTGGAAATTGTGATGGGTGCTGTTATCCATTGTAGTTGGGATAAACAGGAGAGGTTAATTTTATCTGTGAAGGTAAGGATGTGGCCTTGGGAAGACTTCTTCCAAAAAAGAAGAATAAGTAGGAACTTCAGTGAAACTATATGCAGAATGAAGAAAAAAAAAAAAAACTTGGAACACACCCACTGTAGATGACATAACCTCCTGAATTTGTCCACCCACAGCACACCTAAGTGGTATGTCAAAAATGTGGAGAAGACATCTCTGGCTGGTGTGGCTCAGTGGATTGAGCACCAGCCTATAAATTGAAAGGTCATCAGTTTGATTCCCAGTCAGGGCACATGCCTGGCCAGGTCCCTAGTTGGGGGCATGTGAGCAGCAAGTGATCAATGTTTCTATCCTTCCCTTCACCTCTCTCTAAAAATAAATAAATAAAATCTGTTTTTAAAAATGTGGAGAAGACAGAAAATACCTAATTGGTGAAGGTGGAAAGGCAAAGTGTGCAAACCACCTGTTCAAGCCCAGCTTAAAGTATAATTGAGAAAGTATATTCAGATCAGGGGATACAGAAGGTGAGTGTGCAAGGCAAAGAAAGACAGGCACACGGGACGAAAGAAGCCATGGAGGCTTCCTGGAATTATATAGGGCAGAGGTGAAGCAGATCTTTGTGTGATCCATTCTGAGTCACTTAACCTAAAGCAGTCTTAGTTTTAGTTTTAGTTTTTTAAACTCTAAAACATGATTTAACATCCCTGCCTCATAGTTTTGTTGAGGAGATTTAATAAAATAGCATATGTGAACACACTGAGGATCGCAGTGGGTGCCACATGAGTTTCATGCTTTCTTCACCTCCTTGATAAGCATAGACTAGAACGCATGTTAAACGTATCTCTGGTCTCCAACCTTGGATGGAATCAACTTCCATGGAAGTCAAATGGTAATGTGTACGGTTAGCAAATGATGCTAATCAGAAAAATATGGGAAAAAGCATTATTTTATTTCTCTCCCTAATGTTCCACACGATGTGGAACACAAATATCTCCAACAGAAGAAAACAGCTGCCACTAAGTTCTGGAATGAGAAAACCTGAGAATTCCAATTTTCACAAAAGACAGATTGATGTTCCTTAGTGGTATGTATCTTAATGGCATTATTGTCAATACTATCTGTTCCCCTCTGAGCCTCAAAGATTTTTATTCATCTGGGGTATGTCAATGTAAGAAACACCCAAACCTGTAAGAATTTTTTGAGTTTATTTGAGCCAATCTGATGACAATAGCCAGGAAGCAAAATCTCAACAGACTGAGAAAATGCTCCAGAAAATGGCACCTTATTTTATACATTACAATTAAAAGAGGGATAAAGAGGTGTAAGGGGGTTACATGAAATCCACTAGTGATAGATTAGGGAACAGAGAGAAGAAAGTAAAGCAGGGAAATCTCTGGAATTGGATAGAAAGTAAAATGAAAAAACATTTCTTTTACATAGGTGGGCATAGGATAATTAACAGTCAACAATGAACATGACAGCAATAACAATAAAAGGATTTGTAATCTCTGATTTGGTACACAGTAGTGCTATCGGGGTCCAGAAGAAGAAAAAAAAAAAGGAAATTACTTTGATATTCCAAAGGTATGTTATCAGGTATGTTAAAGAGACAGGCTCAGTTGAGAAGACTGGCCTTTGGTAGGGAAAAACCCCGCCCTAGGACATGACACCCACCATGAACTGCTTGCTTTTAGTTAATAAGTTTTAATTTCAGACCATTCTGTGATTACTTTGGTCTCTGAGTTTGTAAGGCGGCCATGCAGGCCTCCACTTATCTTGTCAGATTTAACATGGGGCCCTCTTTTCGTCCACAAGTATAAGAACAAATTGACTATTTCCAAAAAAAAATCTACAGAAACACAGTCAAAATATCAGCCTTATTTCATTGCACCATTGTAAGGAAACGTGCGGCAATCTGGGACATTCAGCTACTGCCGAAAATATATTGCTCGAGGGTAACCCCACCGGGTAACAAATGAAGAGCTCCTCTCTGGCTCCACTTGAAAGATCAAAGACAGGTTATAAAGCCAGACCGGGTAATACAAAGAGTGTCTAGAAAAGTTCTTTACTTATAAACCAAAACGTGTCTCCTTATTCAGAGACAGCAAACAAGATAACAATCTAAGAGTGTCTCTTCTGCAGATGAGTATGAAAAGCAGTCTTTGGTGATAGGAAAAGGCAGTATCACCAACCAATTTACAAATGTCAAGTCAGCAGTCTTTCAAACAGAAAATAACCTGGCAACCTGACCAGATCATCCCAAATATTTAACATCTCCACGTAAATAAAAAGACAGTTTCATGGTCTGCAGCCGGGTGAGGAGATGTGAAAACCAGTAAGTCAAATATCCAGGCCTGTGACGTAGAGAGACCATGGGAGACCTGGAGATCTGTGTGGACATGAGGTCTTAGGGCCACAGAGGGCGAAGGGTTTCTGGCCGATCTCCGGTTTCCTTAACTGTTGTATTGTAACTCAGGGACGTTCCTCTTAAAGTACATGTGACCTTGGGTTTAGAATCTGTGGCTTGTATGGTTTCCGATTCTCTGCTATTCAAGAGAGTCTTCTCATCCCCACTCCCACACAGTTTTTAAAACATTGCCTTTGAACAGCAAACACCAAGTCCCCGCCCCCAACTTCTCTGCCTGCCCTTTGTACTGAAGACCATGAAAGATGGAGTTTTGGGTTTGTTTGTAGTTTCTGGAAGTCAATTTTTATAAATTTTCTTTAAAGCCAAAATAACAGCATACAAGGAACGGGGCTGAGATATCGGCCTCAAAATGAGAAGTATTTTCTTCCTTCCTTACCTTGAAAACTAACTCCCGAAACACTACAATTTTTCTTATTGCCTCACTTTCCCCCAAACTGCCTCGGGGCTCGCTTTGTTAGGTCTAGTTTTGCTGTGGCGGGAACTGGGGTTTCTCGAAAATGTTTGTCTAAGGTCAAAGACGAGAAACTTGCTCTCGCCGCTGCTCGTGTACAGATCCCTACATAAGAAAGCAGTAGTGAGCGAGGAGCCCATTACTCCTCGATCCCGCCCAGCTCCCCAGCAATTAGAGAGAACAGGGACCCACAGCAGGGTCCTCCCGGCTCCCAGCGCCCTTCGGCCCGCCCGCGCGCGCTTCTCGTCTCTCCCGCCCTTCCTGGGCTGGCATAGGGTTCCGAGCGCCCCGCTAGTGCTCCGCAGCCCCTGAACCCAGGCTGCTGGGGGAATGATGAACGCACGCCAACATCCAGGGCCGGGAGGGTGCGCGGAGGGGCAGTCAGAGCATCTGCAGAGGCTGCAAAACCCGAGGATCCGGGCAGCACAGACCCAGGCCACCCCGGTCCTCGTCGGGAGCTCGGTGTGCCAGCAGCACCCCTACCCTTCCTCCCTCCGCAATGCAAACCCGCCGCGAACCAGCCAGGGAGAGTTACCCGCCGAGGCGCAGGAGCGAAGACCGCAGAGGCTTGCGGGGGTTCGCTGTCGGTCGGGGCCCCAGTTGCGCTACGCCTGCCGCCGCGGCTCTCTCCAAGCAGGGTGCTGCCTCTCCCGCGGCTCCTGCAGCATCGGGCCGCAGAAGCCCGCGGCCGGGGGAAACCGGAGGAAGGTGGCGTGGGTCAGGGGCGGCAAGCGAAAGATTCAGTGCCCCCCGGACCTGGCCGGGAAGCAAGGGAGGGCGCAGTGCCGCCCGCAGTCCTAGGCGCCGCCAGCCCGAGCGCAGCCAGCCGCGCCGGTGTCTAGATTGCCGGCGACTGCGCGGAGCGCCTGGGGAGCCGCGGGGAAGCTCCTCCTGCTCGTTGGCTGGCGCCATATGGGCGGTGGCCACGGCCGCCCAGAAGTTCGCAGTGGAAGGTGTACAATGCGGAGAGAGAGGCTCTGGGGCTCCGGATCCCCGGAGCAGCTTCGAGGCAGGAGTGTAGCCGCGCCCCTACCTTTCGGGCTTGGCAGACACCAGCTGCGCGTCCTCACAGGGCGTCCTGGACAGGAAAATCACCGGGAATGGAAGGCTGGGGAAAGCGGCGGGTGGCTTCAGGATAGGGTATGAGGATCAAGTTCCACAGCCAAGAAGACACTCCCATACCGCCCTGGTGTGTTTGGAAAACTGCCCGGGCTAAGGTGAGGGGCGGCCCCGGTACTCCCCTTCCCCTCTGGCTGGCGGTGGCAGAAGTAAACACATTTGCATGGCGCACCTTCTGTGACACAGGGTGGAGCAGGCAGTTTGGTCCCTAGCAAGAAGGGAAAGGTGTTCAGAGAGCTCTTTCCTTCAAGGGCAAACCTGTTCATGCTTTTAATCTTTTGGAGATGTTATTTTAAGAAGAATGAAGGTGGAATGCGCATTTTAACAATTCGCTCTCCCTTGAGAAAAGCATATAATGTCCTCATACTTGGATGGCTCTGAATGCTTTCTAAATTTCAGCGTTTGTGAAATAACTCATTGTCTAACAACATTCAGTTAGTAACTCCAGCCTTTGGATACTGTGCATCATAATCACATGCCATCAACTGACCCCAGAGAGAAGAGCCACAGACTTGGGAGTAATCCAAAGCAGAGAATGTGTCATGTGCTGAAACAAAGTCCTTCTATGACAGACCTTATGGTATTTGTCTTAATTTTTACAACAGTCCTAGGAGGCAGCACTTGTTATTTTCGCAGTTTTACTAATCAAAAACAAACAAACAAACAAAAACCCTGAGATGGTTCAGAAAATTCCTTTCCCTTTCTTGACATTGCCTTTGGAATAACACACACAGATTTTCTCATTTTAAAGATGGCTCTGGAGACATCAGGGTAGTGAGAAAAGTTTAGGGAATTTGTCCATGTGGACCAATTTTTCTTGAGGTTACTTTGCTCTTTTAGTTTCCACTGGGTTCCTTATTATCCTTTTCTTGTTGGTCATCTTCAGGATTAAATCAGTGTTATATCTCATCCCTCTAACCTTCCTAGGATTTTGTGATCTGCAAAGTTTGGGGCAGATGGAAGACAAAGAGATGTCTTCTGACTATCCTTACTTGACATCTGTGCTTCTTTAGAGTCCTTAGTGACCAAGAAGGCGCTGTTCACCCTTGTCGAGTTCAAATTCCACCCCCCCTCCACTAGCCTGCTGTGCAAACTTGTGCAGGTTTCCTAACCCCAATGTACTTCCTTTTTGTCTGATAAAGTGAGATAATCACAACTTATTTTCAGGGTTGTTAGGATTAAGAATAGAGGATGAAATACAGAATTCTTGGCCAGTGCTTGTCATAAAAACCATCAATTCAGGAGGTAAGAATATTAACAACCAATCATTGTCCACTGTGAGTCAGCCAACTATGAGCCAGCTATGCTGTATGTATCATACCATCCCACAAGTCAGGAAAATCCTTTCATAATGAAGAAATAGAGTCAGGAGGCTAAGTAATGTGCCCAAGGTTATATCATCTATATTGGAGCTACTATTCAAATGAAAATGCCTGGGATCAAAATCAGTTTTCTTTTCCAGGCTATCTCGCCATTATGTGACCATCTAGGGCAGGAGCTTTTGACCAGTGTGACATTACTTTTCTAAAATTCGGCATACATTGTATGGCACATGATCACAACTATGTAAAAATGTTGAATTCCTTTGCAAGGTGTTGAAGAATTAAGCTTGGTGATGGGAATCACAGATTTCTATCTGTCTCTGGCTGTTTTGGGGAAAATATTTTTACAATGTAACTATATTTAACTCAGCCTTTGTATAGAAGATTTATTCTAATAAGGTGTGAGGAGAAGGGCCAGGGAGTAGGAGAGAGCTCTTGGAACATGAAGGGTCTTTTAAAGACCCCTGAAATCATGATGTTTAGGCAGTGAACATATAGGGCTGACTCTGTTTGCTATGTATGTTTTACGATTATGGATGCTTCAATCTCTTTGAATTAAAATGACATTGTTTAATGGGATGTGGCCTCTGCGTATGCAGGGACAGGTAAAAGCCAGGTTCCCCACACTACCCCGGGTTGCCATTCAGCACCCGTAGACTCAATATCTAGCTTAAGGTTTAAAAAAAGTATTTTTTCCTCACTCCCAGTATAGGGCCTCTCCTTTAAATCCTCATGTCCTGTTCCAAATACAGGCTTTCTTTGCATGATTGTTATAGGACTGTCTATACCATGCAGAGGAGACCAACTCATAGGGATGTGCCCTAAGCAGGACAGTCACATCAGATCATAGTAGGTAAACCCCAGGACTGGAGATACCCGTGACATGACAAAAGGCCACTTTCTTACAATATCTAAGTTAATAAAAAGTTTGTTTATTTTTTTTAACATTTCTTAAGGCTTGGGTTTTTCAATTTTAACAATATCTGGCTCAAGGCTGAGTCTCGCCAAGCTAATCCTTTTTACATATAATTTTCCCCACAATCCTGCCACTTCATCTTCTAGCTGGCTTGGGGTTTTAGCTCCTGTAAGCAATTGTTTCAAGAATAGGTGCATCTCAGAAAGAATAAGCCACAGTTCCTAAGCAGTCTAAACTCTTACTTAGAGCTGTAACTCTGCCTACAGTGTGGGAACACTATTACTTTAGCAGAAGGCAGTTTAGTTCTTTCAAGCACAGCAGTGACATCTCCAAGATCTCGATTTCAGAATAGAGTCTCTGCTATATATTTGCATATGTAAATAAACATCCTGTTCATTTCCCAGTCCCAAATGATGAGTGTGTGAAAAAGGAATCCAGGTTTCCCAGAAAACTTATTTGCAATTTCATAAATGATAGTGTCTCCATATTCTCCTTGTCCTGTCAGGGTTTCAGAGATCTCAGCAGTGCAGTGTAAGGAACTGCATTTACTCTCCTACAGGCTGGAAAGTGAGGGATGGTGGGTGGGTGGGACTAGGGGTCAGCACGTTCTAAGCACATGAAAGTGTGAAACATCTGAATGGTGGAAGCCGTAATTAAGACAAATGACAGAAAACAATTGCAGCATGTTATTTAAAAGGGATAATATCCAGAATACATAAAGGATTCCTATAGACGAGTTAAAAGAAACAGACAATGTGCCCTGGCTGCATGGATCAGTTGGTTGGAGCATCGTCCTGTACACCAAAAGATCAGGAGTTCAATTCCCAGTCAGGGCACATGCCTTGGTTACAGTTCAATCCCTGGTCAGGGCTCATATGGGGGGAATTCAATCTCTCTCTCTCTCTCTCTCTCTCTCTCTCTCTCTCTTTCTTTCTCCGTCTCTGTCTCTCTGCCTCTCTGTCTCTCTGCCCCCCTCCCTCCCTCTCTCTCTCTCTTTCAGACACACACACATCCCCTTCCTCCTTCCCTCCATTCCTCTGTCTCTAAAAAATAAAAATAAAAAATATCAATAAACCTATCCTGGGGTGAGGATTGAAAAATAATAATTTTTAAAAAGACAATCCAGTTTAAAATAGGACACAGGCCACAAAGCAAGCAGTTCACAGAAGAAACTCAAATTGTCCACAAACATGTACAAAGATGTTAGTGTCTTTTTATAACACTGTTTAAGAAAATGTAAACAATAATAAGAAATCAGATTGCCAAAATCTAAGAGAATTAGTAAGTTTTGTCAAAGGTGTCAAGGAAACTATTCAAGAAAGTGCAAAGTGGTACTTCTGTTTTAGAGAACAATTTGGTTATTGCTGTCAAACTTACAAGGTTGTTTTGGGTTTAAATTTCAAAATCCTAATTAAGTTTCCTTAACTCTCCTCCTTTGAAGACAGTTTGGCCTCAAGTAAGGTAGGAAAGAGTACAGGGAAGGAAAAGAGAGAAACTCTTACCAACTTCCTGCACAGATCATACACATATACATGCACACATACACAGTCGTAGGGCTTCTAGGGTTGCATGGGGGCTGTCTACAAAAATGCCATGCCCGTAGTAGCTTGCTCATTCCCTTATTCAGTCTTGAGAGGGGTTAGAAGCCTGGACCTCTGTCCAAACTGATGGGCCCTACTCTGAGGAAAAAAGGGAGATGTCCCGCCCTCCTCTTCTGTCTGTGAGGATGCTCTCCTAATTTCTACTCTGGTACTGTGATGATTCTGTCAAAGCATTAGAGGTAACTTTATTCAGCCCATTATTACACCTAGCATTTTTAGCTGACATCTTTGTCTCTCTTCTTCAATGGTTTATAGATAGACCTATACTATTTCACTTCATGGGAGTGTTGTTATAAAATAGATCTACAAGTGGAATTACTGGGCAAAGCATACATGAACCTATACTCTATAATTTCCTACTTTATATTTTCATGTTCAGAAATTCACATAAAGAAAACTATTTTCCACAGCATTCCTGAAGCAGAGTGCAAGGTTGAGTCTCTACAATGAGCTGTGAGTGATCCAGAGGCTTCTGTACATTTTCCAAATTCCTATCTGCTGTGAATGCATATATCCTTAAAACCAGCAACTGGATTTTCTAGGATTCCATCCTGTAGAAATAATTACATATAAACACAAATATATATATATAGGATTGTCAGAGCAGCATTGCTTGTGTGTGTGAGGAATAAGCTTTTTTCTATCCTCAAGGTTCTTCTGACTGGTCTAATAATCAAATAGACATGACATAGATTAGCAAGAGAAAAATAACCAAATTTAACACATATGTATGTATGGGAATCCCACATTCATGAGAGAGTCAGAGACTCAACATGTGGGAGAGGTTTAGAAATACAAAGGGAACATGTGTATATAAGACGTCTTGAGCCAGGGATGAGGTAAGATGCCTCCAGAGATTTAAAAAAGCCATTGCAGGATGATAAGAAAAGCAGAACTTTAATAAACAGAAGTTTGTACTGCTCTATCGACAGGTCAAAAAGATTATATGTGATAATTTGTTATGGCCTGTAATTCAAATTCTTCCAGGTAGTTGGGAGTGGGGAAGGGGGAGAAGTCTCTTGAGCCTTCTGCTAAAGTTGCCTTTACCTGAATACAATCTGCATACCACATCTTGGGGTGACTTCTTCTGTACCCCCACACTTGTAATATTTAAAATCAGGAAAATAGTGCCAAGAATAGAGTGACTAATTAGATTATGGTGTATCCTACTATTGAATGCAGCTATTGCAAAGCTATTATAAATATGACAACAGCTACCATATATTGGCTTTAGAAATTCTATATTCAGAAAATATTTACTATGCAATTCATTTAGATTAAGCAGAAAAATGAAGGAACACTGATACAGAGACCTGAACAAAACCATTTTAATTTTATTTCATTTGTGTTTTTAACCCTCACTTAAGGATATGTTTATTAATTTGAGAGGGATAGAGGAGAGAGAGAGAGAGCAGAGAGATAGAGAGAGACATTATGTGAGAAACACGGATCTGTTATCTCCCATATGCTGGGCCCCAACAGGGAATGGAACCTGGACGTAGGCATGTGCCCTGACCAGGAATTGAACCCGCAGCCTTTTGGTGTATGGGATGATGCTTGAACCAACTGAGCCATCTGCCCAGGGCTGAACAAAAGCATTTTAGCATGCTGCCTTATTGTACATAGAAAACTGGCGAACATCTTCAAACACTTGACTAGGAAATAAAATGTGGTAATGCCATTTCTTGGTGTCTTTATGAACCACTCAGCAGTGTTTTTCTAGGGTATCTTTACCTGAAAGGAGAATTACAGTTACTCTGACAGCCTCTGGGCAATTTCTAAATGCAGGTCTAGTGGAGGGTACAAAAAGCAAGAGAAGCAAGAGACAGACAACTATGTCCCATTCTGAAGGGAGGCTGATTTGGCACCTGGCTTGGCACAGTTTTCAAGTTGATATAACCATCTTAATAGCTTCAGATTGAGTTTCACTACCACATAGGTTGGCAATCAGCATAACTGGGAATTTCTCAAACACTAGGTGAATAAGCCTAGGATTAAAAAAAAAAAAAAGTGTCTGTATAACAGAATTTCTACTTCACAACTTTTGTCTAGTTTTCACTGGTTGTCTTGCAAAAACCCTTCATCTAATAAATTTTAGTGAAAGCCTGTAGCAACTGTTACCTTTCTTAAGCCAGCTCTAGATACTGAGTATCAGAAATGAGGGCCTGGGAAGTGGATGCCTCCATGGGAAAAGGCCATGTTTTTACTGTAGGTAGGTGTCAAGTTTCCTCTTGATGTTGTCCAAGGAGTATGCTCCACCTGTAATCAGCCTGGCCCTGTTCCCACAGCTCCTTGTGTCCGGAGGGTACAAAAGGCAGTGTCATCCCTGGGAAACTCCCCTTGGGATGGATATGAAGTGGTTCTGGAAACATCTTCCACATTTAGGTATGAGTGTCATTGCCAAAGCCAAACTGATGAAGTCTTAATTCTCAGTCTTGTACCTCCCACTGCTTGATGAGCATCAGTGCAGTATATATTCATCAGCACCCACTGTATGCAAAGTACATTACAAAAAGCAGAGTCAATAAATCCAAAACCCAATTTTTAGTCTTCTACCCTAATCAGCCTTTTCTCTTAACTTGCACATTTTTATTACGGATAATGCTTCTCTCCCATTTGGAAACCTCAGAATCATCCTTGACCTCTCCCCTTTCCCCATCTTACCAGAACTTCCATCCTTTGTGTGATTAATACTCTACATTCACTAAATACATATGTATTAAGTGCTCGCTACAATTGATACATTGTTCTAGGTGCTAGGAATACTTTAACAATGAGAAAACAGACACAGATCCTTGTTCTCCAGGAGCTTGCCTTCTAATAATTAACAGTGTCCTGAAAGAGTCCTCCAACGTCATTTTATTGAGTCCTTCATCTCCATTTCACCTGTGCCTCACTCTCACACGGCATTCATTCCACAGCCCCACCCCCAGGCCTAGATTCCCTGAGCAGCCCCATCAGGTGTGCCATACCTGGAACTGCTTTCTGTGTACTGTAGTCCCTCTCTATATCTCTGTTCAGTTATCACAGCCTCACTGTATCTTGGGATTTTTAAAAATATTATATTTAAATATTTATCGTGGATTTTTCACTATATCGCAGGATTTTGCGGTACTATATACTTATGTTGTTAAAGTTATGTAGGCTTAAGAGTGTAGAATATGTTTAAGAACATAAGTAATGTTTATAAAAGTGTGGAAAAGGTTAATAAGGGAGTGGGAAAGGTTAATAAGGGACTGGGGATGATTTATAAGTGTGTGGGAAGGGTTTATAAAGCCTTAAAATATATATAAATACTAAAATAAATGTAAGGTTCCTACTTCGTGGATTTTCACCTATTGCGGGGGGTCTAGAACGTAATACCCATGATAAGTGAAAGATCACTGTAATAATGTCGTAGAGATGCATGACCCACTTTCACTTCACGTTCTTGGACAAATCTCCCAAACTCTACTTAGGTTTCTTTTTCCTTTCTCTCTAGAGCGCCCTGCTTCCCTGCACCCTACTCACAGACTCAAAGACAATGGTGGGCTCCACCTTCTCAGCCTCCATCAGTCTAGGCTTTTACAAACAAAAGCAACACAAGTTGAGTTGTCTTCTAGAAATCTAGATTTGTGCTTTACCCCGTAAAAGAAAAGTCATGAAGCCACAGAACACCAAAGCTTGGGTACTTTCTTGAGATGGAGGAGGGATAACTATTTCCAGCAGGGCTACAGGGGGAACATAAAGAAATTTAAGGCACATTCTTATTAATAGTCACCTAACAACATAAGGCAGAGTATGGCATCCCCAAATGAATAAAAAAGACTTGGACAGACATAGGAGGTCAGGTGAAGCAGAAAATAAAGTTTGTTGAGCATAGAGGAAGGGATTTGCATTTATTATCACATTTAATAGTAACAAACCTGAGAATTAAATATTATCAAGATAACATGGAGATTTAAAAAGAGAACAAAATCACAGTCACACTTAGGCCTGGGTAGGTCAAAAGCCCTGACACATACATTGATGCAGTAGAGGGAGAGGGATCTACTGCTTTTGTTGGAAAATCCCTCAGTTGACTCTGACATACACATAACTGAAGAGAACAGATAATTAATTGAAAAGTGTCTGAATTTTGATAAAATAATGATTCATTTATGTCTTTAATCTTTTAAAAAATATTTTACTTATTTTTAGAGAGAGGGAAGGGAGGGAGAAAGAGAGGGAAGGAAACATTGATGTGCCAAGGAAACATTAATCAGTTTTCTCTTGTGCACCCCCAACCAGGGACCTGGCATGTGACCCAGCCATGTGCTCTGATCTGGAATCGAACCTGGCAGCCTTTTGGTTTTCAGAAGGATGCCTCACCTACTAAGCCACTCCAGTCAGGGCTGTCTTTAATCTTTTAAAAAATTTCAAACTAAATTCAAATTTTTTATTACATTGACATTTTTTTCTAGTACAAATAGTGCTCTTCTTATGGTCTTTTAAAAATCCATTTAGCAGTAGTCTAACTAGTAAAACCAGAGTCTGTTGCAGTGTCCTGTGGGCCTCCCTAGTTCTTCTCTATAAATGTATTTCACAATGGACTAAATACCTGCTTTTGGAATTGAGCAGCTTTTCCCAAACTATTCCCTGGGAGATGCTAATCTGAGTTCAAAGAACAAAAGATTCCTAGGCAAATAAGTTTGAAACCTACTCACCCCACCCCCAAGCCATAACATATATTAGTATATTAAAATATCTGATAAAAACAGCAATAAAGAAAGGTGTTTAGTGTTACTTAACAGTTAAACAAATTTAAACAAGCTTGGTTTGGTGTGGAACTACTCTTTTCAGTATTCCATTATAATCTACTCTTCTCTAGCTCCCAAAACAAGTTAAATTTAATTCTCTATATATCCAGTTTCCAAGGGCAGGGATCATTTCATGAAATCAACCATGAATATGAAAGGTTGGAGATAGATGTCACGGATGTCATGAGAAATATACTTAGAAAAATTTCATGGCAAATTTGCAATGACAGATTATAATATAAAATCATCAACATATTGTTCTGGGAATCATGCAGTTATCTGCATTTCTTAATATTTTATTATGGTCAGTTATTATTTTAAACATAGTAAATTAGAATGTGAGTTGGTTCTGTGGATGAAAAAGGGGCGCTGTAATAAGTCATAAATTCCTAACTGGGCAGGTCATGGTGGGTAATCATGTCCCAGGCAAATAACTTTAGTGAAAAGTTTTTAAGCAAACCCTGCCCACTGCCCTTGTGCATCTAGGTTAATACCCCTTTGAAATGCCAGAACTAATACCCCTCAAAGGTATAACCACTCTTAAGAAAGCACATAATCTTGTAATCCAAGCCCTGCCTTGCTTTTTTCCATCTCATGTAATCTTCCTTATATTCCCTGCTTAATTTCAAATGCATAAAAGAAGCTGCAAACTGTTATTCTTGAAGCATTTGAATTCTTGCTTTCCAGTATATGTCATCAGTTAGGCTCAAATAAACTGATAAAAATTCACTACAAATTTGGATGTTTCTTACGTCAACAATTCAGACATAATAGAATGGATTCTGGTCAACATTCAGATTCAATTTCTGAAATAGCTTTTTATCTTTTTCCTACCTGGCTTTTCTTTATCTCTGTAGAATAAGATTGTGCAATCTAAATGCTCTGATGTCAAGTACTTGGTGCAACAGAAATTCCTTTGGCATCGATACAACTCTACTTATTTCCAGCAAAACTTTGAAGTACATTAGAATGTGAATTTGTTGAGTAAACAATGGGGACTGAATTTGATGTTTATATTATTTATTTATTTATTTATGTTTATTGAGAACCTACTGTCTAAGAACATCCAAACCTATAGAAAATTTTATGTAAGAGTTTATTAGAGTTTATATGGGCCAAACAGAGGCCAAACCTGGAAGCAAGATCTTAATAGTCCGAGAAAAAACACTTGTTGGTTTTACAGGTTCTTTTATACAGTTGGAATTAAGGAGGAAACATAAGGAAGATTATGTAAAGAAGGGAGAAAGCAAGGCCAGGATTGGATTACAGGATAGTTAACAAGATTATGTTTTCTCTAGAGGGTGGTTATGCTTCCAGTTCCTAGGGTTCTGAAAAGAAGCATTTTAAAGGTGTATTAACCTAGATGAACAATAAAAGAATGGACAGGCTTGCTTAAGGCAAAGTTAAACCTTTTACTAAAGAAGTTATATGCCTGGGATATGGCTACCCACCATGACCTGCCCAGTTAAAAAGTTATGATCAGATCACCCTGTGAGGTTACTTTTGGTCACTGGGCTTCTCAGATTTATTGTAAAGCCCTTTTTTCACCCAAAATGTAGCAGAGTGGTCAGGCCAGATCGCTGGGGAGCAGGGAAGGGATCCCTGAATTAACAGAAGAACCTGCATTTCCCCGGAGGGACCCGTGAAGTGAGGGAGCCAGAAAGTGCCAAGGGTTGAGGATTAAAGCTACAGCCTGCCAGAGCCTGTGCCTTACGGGAGGGGGAAGGGCTGCGGGAGGAGGCTGCTGCCCAAGGCAACAGTAAACAGTCAGTGAGCATGGCCCCAGCAGCCTGAGAAGCTCGTGACCAAGCCGGAGCAAGCTTGTACTGAGCCTGGGCAGGCCGAAAAGGTCAAAACGCATGTGTATGGTGTAGGTCAACAAACTGCAACAGGGCTTGCAACAGCCCGCCGCCCCCGGCTGAGACCCGGTGTCCTATGCGTGACTGGTGACCTTTCCTTCTGGCAAAACAGGACTGCGGGAGGAGGGGTTGAGAACACTGGGGAGCTGACAGACAAGGCTGACGAGCCCGCACTGATTGAAAAGCCAGACGCACATGGTGGACATTGGCTAGAATTGGCAGACACAGGGACTCGCCCATAGTGCATGGGGTTCAGGGCGAAAGATTTAAAACAGAAGGCACAGAGAAGGGTCCTCTCTTTCTTTGCCTGGCACAGGCCAGAGCACTCACAGGACTAGCAGGCGCCAGGCCTGCGTGGGATTTAGGCTTGCACAGGTGGGAGCCAGCTCACCGAGGAGGAGTCCTGCACTGGGATGTGTCTCGCCAGGCGCCAGCCCTTGGGGCGCTGTGATCCTGTGCAGCACAGCTTGCGGGTCCTGGACTGCTTCCATTCCCGCACCCTGAGAGCAGCGCACTAAGGCACAGGCCCTGAGGAAGACCGCAGCCTGGTGCCCCTGGGCCCAGAAGACGGAGCCCGAGCCGTTTGCAGGAATGTGGCAGTGCATCCCTAACTCCGAGAGAGGAGAAAGCGACTGCGGTGCGAAGGCGACTCTGGAACCCACAAGTGTGTACCACAGAGAGAAAGCGTGAGGGATGGAGACCTGTTTGTGTAGCTGTCTTGAGCTCCAAAAGGACAGATAAGGAATGATGGAGAACTTTTGGGCATGGGTTTGGATTTGGATTTCAGTCTTTTTGAGAACAAGGGAATTTCTGTGCTTTGAGGAAGAGAGAGGTTGGCTCGGAGCAAGAATGCTCCCAACCCCCTCAAATTGGGCCCGTGTTTATAAAAACCTTTTTCCTTCCCCACAAATCTTCATATTATGTTTATGCATGGTGGCAGGTGGCAGGACCCCAGGCTGTTGGGTTACAACACTACTGTATACTTAACACAATGGCATTGGAGGCACGGAACACACAGAATTCTAGACACTGGAGTTCCTGCCTTGAGAAGCAATATGGCCGAAATAGGCTTTCAGACTACAAATACTGTGAATCTATATGTGTCATGGATTGGGTTAGGTTCAGAGAATACAGTGGGGAACAGGCACCCAACATAGTTTCTAATAGAGATTATTGGGTCCTACCCCAGAGTTTCTCATTTGTAGGACTAAGGTGTGGCCCGAGAATTTTAATTTCTAACAGGATTCCAGAAGTTTCTGATGCTGTTAGTCCAGGGGCCACACTTTAAGAAGCATGGTTTAGGGGATTAAATATACTAGCTTCTAAAATTAAAATTACTATGAAAGGACTATAGACAGATAATATCTCTTGTTTCACAGGAGAAATAAGGCATATGTTATTTGTAAAATGTCAAGTTTTAAGTAAGTAATCATATCCTAAATACAATGATCTGTTAACTTTAAATCAGGAAACTTCTTCTAACACTGATTGTCAGGATTCAAAACACATGGAAGTTGAGCTGCTTTATGATTTGACTTAACATAACTCTTCTTTTTCTCTCCCATAGGCATATGTTTTAGAAATTTAGATTAAAAAATTCTTACCACATTCAAGCACGTAGTATGATGTTAGATTTTGTGATAAGAAGGCAGTCCCAAGAATCTAGGGAAATTTGTTATTTCTTTTGTTAGTGGGTCTCTTGGGAAACAAACTTTTTCTAAGGTAGCATCAATGACAGCAAACAGGCAATCTGATGGTGGTAATAATCCAAAGGACTGGGCAACATGAGGTTTACTAAGATGTCAACTAAGAGGTTTAAAAAAGAAAAACAAAGGGAAAACTCGATATTCTTAGATTAATCTACCTGCAATCTGAAAGCTCAATGTGCCTAATATCAAGAGAACTACATTGATAGGTTGAGTTATTAATAGAAACATAATAACCACACCAAGAAAGGTATGTCTGCTGTATTATTCTCCTCCTGCTGCTGTATTTTGTTATAGTAAATTATAATTTATTGGTTTAAAACAAGACAAATTTATTTTCTTTATGTTCTGGAGTTCAGGAGTCTAAAATCAAGCCATTAGGAGGTCCATACTCCTTCTGGAGGTCCAAGGGCAGAATTAGTTCTCTTGCCTTTTCTGGCTTCTAGGGGTTGCTTGCATCCCTTGGCTTATGGCCCTTCCTCCATCTTCAAGGCCAGCATCATACCATCTTCAAATCTCTCTCTGACTGTGACACCTGCTTCCCTCAATACTTATCCTTTTCTGAGTCTGACCCTCTGGCCTCCTTCTACTAAAGACCTTGTGACTACATTGCTTGGACCAACTCAGATAATCCAGGATTTTCCCATCTTAAAATCCTTAACTTCATTCTATCTGCAAAGCTTCTTTTGCCATGTAAAGTAATATAGTCACAGTTTCTAGGGATTAGCATTTGGACATCTTTGGGGTACAGGAGGCATTATTTGGCTTGCCATATATGCCATTTATTTTGTTTTGGTCAGAAAACACTTGGAGTAGTGTTTTCAATACTGAACATCACATTTTTAGGAGGAGACTGATAAACAATGTTATAGAGAAGAGAATGACCACCAATTATTCATTCACTTAAACATTTGTGGAGTGTTCCCTATGTACTAGGCACTAAGCAAGGAGAACTCTGTGTGGGTACAGATAAGAACTCTATAGAATGTAGTGCTTATGAGCCAGGACTCTGGAGTCTAATCATTTGGTTTGGAATCCTGGTCTTGCCATTTATACACTGTGTGGCCTTAGCAAATTGCTTAATCTCTCTGTGCTTCAATTGTGTCACTTATAAAATTGATATAAAATTATAACTGCTCCATAGCGTTCTTGTGAAGATGAAATGAGACTCTTGGTAAAGCCTTTGGCACACTGACTGGCACATAGAGTTCAGTAAATGTTGGCACTGAAGAGGAGAGTACGGGGACCGCAAACAGGGCATGCAGTACATAATGGCCTTAGGGAATCTGGAAAGGCTTTCCAGAGTAGGTCTTGAAAATTGAGTTCCTTGTAGTTAGTTGAGGAAAAATGAGGATGTGCAGTGAGAAGACTCAGTGAAGGATTTGGAAACATGACAAATGGCTGAGGAGACTGGGGGAGTTTAGTAAAAAAGTAAAAGGCTTTGGAGCCACATGTGAGCTATCTTTAAATGCTGTTCTTGGGCATTTGACACAAAAAAGAAATTAGACTTATTTACTGCTACACAGAAAAATATCCAAGCTCAAGTGGAAATGACAAAAACGACATTCATTTCAATATTTGACTGAACTGGTGAATACTCAGGATTGACTTTTTTTTTTTTTTTGAGGATGATATAGCTTTTCTCTGTGCAACACTGCCTGTCAGAACACACTGCCTTCTTTATGGGATGGTCTGTTTTACATCCATTGTCCCTGTTACCCTTCAGTAGAAACATAAGTATTTTCAGGAATCAGTGGGCCATAAGCTTTAAGGGGGCTGGGCTTTTCCCCAGCCCCAGAGGTGTAACTCAGGATTGCTTTGAGCCAGCCATGGTAACCACTGCCTTTGCCGTTGGCTTGGTTAGGATTAGACAGCCATATAGTTCTTGCCAATGAGATAGGAGAGGAGGACCTTTGGAAACGTTTTCCTGACCTCTTCAAAAGATAAATGAGGATATTGGTAAAAGACAATACATTTAAAAGAATCCTTTCTTTTGAAACTGGAAAGAACAGGAAAATTTGATCTGTCATCCCCAAGTGTGGGAAAGGATGTCAAGTCAGACTCTAATTACAAACTCTGAGACAACAGAAAAGACTAGGTGTTCCTGTTTCTCTCAGGCCACCTTCCAGAGAGGAGGTAATGGTTTCCAGAAGTCTGCAGTTATGTTTCAGTTGTGTTCATGGAGCTTATAGAACTAAACTGTATTTTCTTATTTTTTAAATTCTTTTTTGTAATTTTACTTTTCAATTATAGTTTATATTCAATATTGTTTTGTATTAGATTCAGGTGTACAGCACAGAGGTTAGACAATCATACACTTTACAAAGTGGTCTTCCTGATATTTCAAATACCCACCTGGCACTGTACATAGTTATTACAATTTTATTGACTGTGTGAGGAAGCCTTCATGAAAACCCAAAAGAATGGTGTCTGCAGAGCTTTTAGGCAGGTGAACATGCGGACATTTGGGGAGAAGGTATGGTAGCTGAGGGCCCTTTTCCCCTTCCTCACCCTGTGCATCTCTTCCTTCTGGCTGTTCCTGAACTGTATCCTTTTATAATAAGCCAATAATCATAAGTAAGTGTTCCTCTGAGTTCTGTGAGCTGCCCTAGCAAATTAATCAAACCAAAGCAAGGATGGTTGGAACCTACAATCTGTAGTTGGTAAGTCAGAAGTACAGGTGACAACCTAGCCTTCTGATTGGCCATGGGAGTGAGATGAGTGAGTGAGTCTTGTTAGACTGAGCTCTTAACCTCTAGGATCTGATACTATCTCCCCTTTCTGTGTGTGTGTGTGTTTTTTAAATCTCTTCAAGATGGGACTTGGGAATAATACCTATCCAATTTATTTCAAAATGTTTTAGAAAACGAAGATGTTAATAAATACATACTAGTGCCAGATTAGTATTTGGAGAATCAAAGCCCCAAAATGTTTTGGAGACCATTCTCAATATGTAATTCTAGTATATAAAATAATACTAGGCCATAATATAACTGGAAGAGAGATGAGCAAGATCCTGTTTTATTTTCCCACATGACTCCTGTAGTTTAAAAATATAATTATATTATATACAAATATATATGTAGATATATGTATAAATGTTTGTTGTCTCTGTTTTCCTGGCACCCTAAGAATGTACTTAATCTGCCCCTGGATATTTCAGTTCTAACTGAGCATCTACTGTGCGAAGCTCTGCACTTCAGGGTGGATGATGCAATAAGGTGGGTTGGTAGTGGATGAGTGCTGGGCTTCTTGGTTAGGTCATCAGAAAAGGTTTCTCTGAGGAGGGACCTTTCAAATTGAGACCCAAATAATAAGAACCAAGCTTTGCAAAGATGAGTGAAAGGAGCAATGCAGTGCAACTGTAGAACTAGCTCAAAATGGTCTTATTCTGTTTCTAACAAGATACTGAGTTGCTTTTCAGATATAACAGACCAAACTGCAAGACATGCAGCAGAAACACGAGCAGTGGAGAGAATTTTGACTTCCAGCTACACCCGAAACCAAACACTCGCCCCCACCAGGACCTAGGGACCAGAATGTGACCAGAATTTGAACAGCGGAACCCTTTTAGAGGCAAAGGATCATTGTTTAAGAAGATCCAGTGCTTAAGTCCTTTGCCATATCTCATCATAAATGTCCAAATTCCAAAGCTCTCTAATCAAACCTGCCTGCCAGCCTTTCCACATACCAGCCTGTTACGTCTAACCCCTTAAACTCACCCCAAAAAAATATGGATAGGGGAAACAGATTTGAAGGTGTCTCCTATCTCCTCAATGGGTGACCCACAAATAATAAAAGCTATTTCTTTATCTCAAAAGCCAGTGTCTATGAATATTTGGAAGTGGGAAGAGGAAGTCAAAAAGAAACAGGATCCTGGACATCAAGTGGCTCCCCAGCTACTCAGTGAGACAGACATAAAACCAGGAAATTGTAATATAGTGGGGTTTCTGCTGGACTAGCCATGAGAACAGTGTTCTGAGAACCCAGAGGAAGGGGTAATTAATCAGAACTGAGAACTGTGAAAGGGCTGTGTCAAGCATATATATATATAAATGTAGAGTAGTACTGTGAAGATTTAAATTTTGCCTTCATCAGAGATGTCTGTTAGATACAGATTGCTGGGCTCACTCCACACTTAATCAGGATCTCTGAGTGGGCTGCCTGGGAATCTTTGTGTTTAACAAGCACTCTACTGAGGGGAAGACACTTTGAAATCCTCTGATTTAGAGAAGAGGCCTTTGGAGTCAGAAAAATACTTGGACATATGGTTTACATCTCTTTTGTCCTCTGTCAAATGAGGGTAATAATACAGTCTTCCTCCTTGGGTAAATATAAGGATTAAATGAGATAGTATTTGTAAAGTGTCATCTATTGTGGCTATTGTAAGAATAGAGCTTTGACCATAACAGTAAAGAATTGACCTAGTGTCCCAGAGCTCACTCAGCATATCTCAGAATCTTACCTTATGGAAGAAATGACAGTGGCCAGGTTACAGCTATTGGGAGAGAGGAGACTGGAAAAGCGGTAGTCAAGGCTGGGAAGATGCCAGTTTCCACTGGGAAGGAACAGGGAACAGCTGTGAAGTTGTCAAAGGTTTGTAGGAAGCAGCTGGTTTTGCTTTAAAAAAAAAAAAAAAAAGTATTGTTTATGCTATTACAGTGCCCACTTTTTCTCCCTTTCCCCACCTCCACCCAGCACCACCCTCTGACCTCCCCAAGTCAGTACCCATGATGTCCATGTCCATGGTTTGCTTCTTTATTTTTTTTATTTCTTCTGCTTTGGCACTTCCTCCTTTTATATGCAAATTGTTTAATGTCTTTCCCTTCCTAAGACCCAAAACTCATCCTTGGCTAAATAGAAAGTCATCTTGTTTAAAAAAAGAGGACCCGTGTAATATTGAATGTCAAGTATAATAGAAAAATACAAAGACATTTTTTAAATAATTAAAAAAAGAGAGAGTATCCAGGTGTAAACAATAATAGAAACAGAGCCACTTTAGGATGGAGCCAGAGCTGCCATACCAGAGGAACAGCCTTGCACATATTATACCTCAAACATTGGAATGTTCAAAACAAGGTAAAATAACCTTTGCACTGGGCCCAAGCAGCCCTGTTTCTCAAGAACTGTTTGCAAAGATGAGACAGCAGTTACTATGGTTACTGGACTGAAAGTTTCAGACATGGTTCAGAATTAACATCATCATGTTATGTTATTTGCAGCAATAGGAATAAATGTCTTCCTTCTAATGATGTGATTTTTTTCTCATTCCCATTAATTCCAATTTTTTTGTCTACTAATCAGAATGTTATTTCGGCTTCTCCCTAAATTACTGATTTCTGAATAGCTATTAATTGATATGAAATAAATGCTTGTTTGCCTGTCACTTTGAAAGGCCCTTTTATTTTTAGGTTAACACAGAAAAGTGAATTAGACTGACAGAGGTCAGGACTGGGAAATAATGAATTCACTCAACTCCCTTCAACAGTATGTGCAGCCTGAAAATTGCTGTCAGCAATTGACAAGCTCATCCCTTATAACCGAGTAAAATGGGGCTTGTCCATGTGTCACCTTGATATACAACCCAACAATTAATGTTGAAGAAAACAGGTTTTTATTTACAGACTTGGGGCAGTTGGGAGCACTCCTGCTCAGAGCCTGTTCTCCCACTAAACCCAGCACTTCCCTTTCTCCTCACCAGGCTATAAGCCAAAAAGAGCCCAGAAGTTCCCCATATCCTTATCTGTTCTTAAGCCAGCTGCACAAACAGTTCTTTATCTCCTCTGGAAGCTACACTCATGGGTTTCAGAGTCACCTCTTCTCCCAGCAGCTCTCTCCTTCAGGATCTGGGGTATGTTGTCCTCAGCCTCCATGTAGTGGTCCAGGAAAACATGCACCATGTTGCACTGGATCTTCGTGGGATCCCAGAAGGCACAGGTGCCAAGAGAGTGGCTTCTCTGTGAGTCCTTCAGAGAAGCAAAAGTCTACATTTCTGGTCACAGTTCAGCATTCCAGGCATCTCTCATGCATCCGTGTTTGGTTCAGTGGGTTTCTACATAGCTCCATCAGCTTTGCACAACTTCATCAGCTCTGTCCTTATACCATTCTTTGTCCTTTTCTCAGTAAATGCCATCATACTTTTGACAGGGAATCTCAAGAGTTAAATATTTTAGACCTAGTTGATAGGCTTACGTGACTAATGCATGTGGAGAGCTATTATTCCAGGAACTGGAATAACATGACCACGTGACTCCAGGAGGCCGACAAGCAAATCAACCTTTGTGCTTTAGGGGATCTGGAAGCCATAGAGAAGATACCTGAGCCATTGTATAATCAGGAGAGAATCCTGGTGAAGCAGATAAAGAATTGTTGGTCAACAGATAAACTACCAGAAAAATTGCTGCAACTCTTATTCAATTAACCTTTCTTTCCAAACCCCTTACCCACCCTTTCTTCTCTTTATATAAAGATTATCTGTGAAATGAGATGTTAAGGTGGTGTTTGAGGGTACATAACCTGCCATCTCCTCAGATTGCCAGCATCTGAAGAACGTGCCCATAAAGATTCAATTCTTGTCTCTACTTACTGATTCTGGTAGTAACAGGCAGCATGAGCACTGACCTTTGTGGTTTCACTTTCCTCTTAATCCTCAGCCACCATTCTCGGTAAATTGAGAGTACTATTCTGTCAGAAAAGTGTAACACATGAAGCCATTATTATAACAGTTACTAATGACCTAGGGTAACCAGCTGTCCCATTTTAACAAAGAGTGAAGAAATTCCCAGGATCTAAAAACTTCAGTGCTAAATTTGGGGGAACCCTGGCCAAACCAGGATGAATTAGCTGGTCACTGCAACTTAGTGGGTAACCCTTTTAACCTCTGACCCATATGGTCCAGTCTGTGTATAAAGTCTTATTCATGGAAGCCCAGACCAAATATCTATTAGTAATAAAAATGGAAATGCATTCTAATTTTTGTGCTTTAAAAATGTGTTAAAGTTGATTCTTTACCCCAACAACAACTCTTTTATCTTTTTCCCCTTTCCCCCAATTATCTCATGCCCACACTACTGCAGCTCCTTTCATTTTCCCTTAACTTCCAAAATTCTCTTATCCCTATATTTTGAAAATAACCTCTTTCCTTTCTCCTCCCACCTCTTAGATTCTACCTTTATTGCCACCTTTCAGGATAAACTCTGAGAACTGATTTGGCAGCGACAGAGAAAACACTCCCTGGGTGGGTGGATGCGTGTTGCAGGAGAGAAACTAAGAGTCTTTGTCACCATTCACTTCCATGAGGGGAGATAAATCCCAGAATCATTTACATGTAGTGTCACATATATATTATTTATGAACTTTTTCCTAATAAGAATAGCTAGAAAGGAAAGCAGAGGAATGATAATATAATTGTTGAGTTTTGATTGGATGTGAGAATGAAAAGAAGCTATATCCAGATAAGGTTCTGCTCAGAGAAGCTACAGGGACGATGTAAGGCTGCCAGTGCTTAGTATTAATCCTTAAGTCTTTAGTAAGGGACAGAGGTCAAAGGTAAGGTCATGAAAGGGGAATACAATTTGCTGTTTCATAGTACTGGATAAAGCCAATGTTACCTTCTCTTGGTTACACCTTTATCTTTCGCTCCTTTCTCCCCAGCATTGAGTCCTTTTAAGCCTAGTTACCACTTGGACAACTCTACGCTACCCACGACACAATATTTCATTTAGCAAAAGTGTTCTAAAACGTAGGACATAAGCTCTGAAGGGAAAACATTAGACTATGAAGTGACTGCTATAATAGTAAATGCCAATGGAATTAATGAAGATAAAAACACTTCTCATGTATTCCCTCTCATGTAGAAAAAGGGACAGTAGTTCTGGACTCTTAATCTGTGAACTGACTGGTTTGTTGAATTTCCTACACATAAACTATTCCCCCAAATAACTCTCGTGATTCATATTTTGAATGCCATAAATTTGGAATCATTTGCTTCACTTACAAAAATCACTTCTTTCGCTTGGGGAAAAAAGATCAAAGCATCTGAAAGACAAGGAAGGAACTGACTGCAAACAAGGACATCTCTATCTATTTATGGGATTCCGAATACTGCAGAGTGGCTGAAGTCATTTTCATACTTTAGGCTCATGGTGACTCAGCCCTTTCTATTTCTTAAATGTCACTCTTAAAAAACCTTGGTCTGTTTTTTCCAGAGGCAGATGGTGCTTTTCATTTTATTAAATCCAATTCAATAAGAGACTGTTGAACTCCTGAGTAGGTTGAGTATGTGTTTCATCTTAGCATTTATTATATAAATTATTCTATCATTTCCATAGCCGTAATTTCCCTTTACAATCCTGTTTTGAAATGTTCTGGAAATGTCCATTTGAAAAAGACTGCCTAATTTTGGTTACAGAAGATGAAGTTTAGGGTTTAGTAGGTTGGGAGCCTAGTAGCATCATGCCCTGCATAGTCATGAAAACAGAAACTCAAAGCCACTAGGGGTCTGGAGATACCTTCAGACAAATACTGGCTTTGCTTCTTGCTTAACTCAGGTTTCCCACTTTACTTTGATGTTGGAGTTTATAAATACCTTAGTTTCCTTGCCATCTCAGAGAAACATTAAATGCATTTTATACTTTCTTTTCTTAAAGATTAAATTGTTTATATTGATTGGAACATTTAAGATAGCAAGTGTTCTGTTGTGTCAGAGACCCTACAGTTGCTCTTAGAAAAAATAGTTTAGTCTAGCCTAATAATAATTTACTTCTATTTTCTGCATGTGTAATATCTAAACTACAAACTCTTATCCAAGTAGCTACTCCTTTCCCCTCAAGCTGTTTCTGACTTGCAAACTTATAAGAGAAGGGGGCATTTTTGGCTTTTTTCTCTGTTTCTTCTAGTATTTGCAGCTGTTGCTTTAGATCCATCCATTGTCAAGCATAAGGGGAAGAGAGAAAGCTATTTTCATTAGAGTAGTATCAAATAGGTAAATTCAAATATGCACAGACTATTATTTAATTTGTACTTTGATACAGTTGTTTGTACTTTCATATAGTCAATGGGAAAATTAAGTTTTAATTTATATTAATATAAAGATATAAAATACTTGAGTCATCTATAATTTGATAGTTGGAAATATTAGAAATTTTAATTTATATTAACAATAAAAATATAAAGTAGTCATAAATAAATCTAAATAAGATATACAAAATGTTTTTGTAGGAAATTATAAAGAAATTATTAGAAGCTACCAAAGAACACTTTAATAATGGAGAGATGTTTATAGATAAGAAGAGTTAATGTTAAAAATATGTCAATTCTTCCAAACTTAGCTATAGATTTAATAAAAATTCAATAAAACTTTTCAACAAAGTGTGTTTTTGTTTCCTATTGTACTTGATAAAGTCTTTCAAAATTTACAAAGTTGAATGCAAGGTCAAGAGTAACCAAGACTCGCCTAAAGAAGAAAAAGGTATGTCGGGGACACATGCTTCATCAGTTATCAAGCTACATTGAATGACAGAGTGTTGAACTGGTACAAACACAGACAAACAGACTACTCAGACTATAGTGCCAAAGCAGGTGGACTGCTACATGGATTTATGGCAGAGAGAGAATCAAAACCCAGAGGAGAAAGAATGGAATATCACTAAATAGTTCTGTGATGTTTGGGTGTCTGTATCACTTACCTACTGCTATGTGACAATGTTTCTGGCTCCTATTTTGTGCTTAAAATAATAGCCATTTGTTGATTTCAACAATTTGGGCTGGGATCAGTTGGGTGCTTTTTTCAATCAGCTTAGTTAGCTCACTCACATGTAACTGAGCAGCTAAAAAATCAGTGCGGCTGATCTTCTGTGTTGTTTGGCTGTTGCTGGAGTGAGAAGGCTGGCTGGGCCCCATGTATGTTCACAGTTCATGTGGTGCTGGTTGACATGATCACGGAGAGCAAAACTGGTCTAGGTCTGAATGGTGCTAATGGTGAAATAAGTCATAAGGCCTGTCTAAATTCAGGGGTGGGGAAATAAACATCTCTTTATGGAAGAAGCTACAAAGTATTATAGCCATTTTTGCAATCTAGTACAAGCCTGTCCTTTGGACAAAATAATTATCATTCCTTCCACATGTAAGACCCCCTAAAGCTCATCTAATTATGACATCAGACTAGTGTGGGATCTTGTGATCTACATTAGATCAGTTGAGTCTCCTCATATGGGCTTACATTGTTCTAGAGACCTAGGAACTAAAAAATACTATTATCTTCCCCCAACATACCCATACTATACAATTATGAGGCAGGGACAGGATCATTACCTTAGACACTGCCATCGGAAAGGGGAAGAGTGTAGAACACATAGCAGCCACTGGTCCATAACAATTCTGACATCATTTGGATATCTGTTGCCAGATCTCCCCATCTGGGGGCAGGAACTATTTCTTAATTAGGTCTAGTTTCATCTCCCTGCTCCAAGGCTCTTGGCTCTACCTTCTGAACTCTTGACTCTAACTTCTGAGGCTGTTTCTTTTCCATAAGGAAAGACTCATGTTTAGAGCTAAATAGCTTTTTCTGATTGCTTCCTACCAGTAAAGAGTTAGAGTTCCAGAGGCTATTATGTAATTTGAGCAATCTCAGTTTCTTCAGTCCGAGTGTGTGGTAATTACACAGCTCTCGTAAAACTTTATGATTTCCTTAAGAGTCTGACTTGAGTCTACTTGGTTCAAAAAAAGCCACACCCACAATTCTTTTAAGAGAGAATTTTGTGGGCCTGTCAAGCTGTGGTGGAATAACATCCTTAAATGACTTAGACCCTCTCTCCTTTTTTCAGTTGAGAGGGTCTACTAAATATCATCTTAATTCTTTGAAATGCCTTAATAAAATTTGAATCGCCACACTTTGATACAATCTTTGGCCTCAGGCTTCTTTCACTTGGAGGATTTTTACTGGCTACAGGATTAGGGGTGAGAAGCAGTTTTGTTTTCTGTATATTCCCTCTATATTCATCCTTCAGCTTTTTTCTTTCTCCCTGGACAGCTAAATGAAACCAATCAATACTTTCAACTTTTTGCCAGGAAAACATCTTGCAAGGCTCATGCATTCATTAGAAATATATACCGTATTTTTTGCTTCATAGAACGCGCTCCCCTCCCCCCAAAAGTGTGTGGAGGGGAATGTCTGTGCATCTTATAGTGAATATTGCGTCACAGACCGTGATGTGTATTACCTGATCTGTCAGCGGTGACAACAGCTGTTAGAAGAGGAAGTGGTGGGCCCACGCGAAATCCCTGGGAACACTTAAATGTCCAACTTTACTGCTGACTCTCAGGGCGTCTGGTCAGTATGAAGATAGCGAAGAAAGCGGTATCAGTTATTGTGAGCAACTGAGCTTCATAAATTCTGACACTAGCGATGATAAGTTCTTGGGGTTCCCAGAAAACTAGAAGAATAGTTGAACCTTAAAGTCTCTCCTCATTTGTTAATGACAGTGATGATGGTTCTTAATACCACTGTTGACTGCTGTTCACTTTACATGGTTGAAATATTATTCTGTTCTATTTTATTAAATATTTTATTACACCATTTGGTTCAGAATATTTTTTTTCTTGTTTTCTTCCTCTAAACCTAGGTGTGTCTTATGGTCAGGTGCATCTCATAGTGCGAAAAGTATGATATATATTTAATCTTCCAAGTTACTGAAAGGACCATTTTGCCAGCTGTTTTAACTACATGATACATATTTTCATTTTTCTGGCCTGCTATACAAATTTTCTCACTTTTTTCCAGCTACCACTAGAGTTTGCTAAACCTTTCTCTAATTTTTGCTACTAGGTTCTTAATATTTCTACAGTCTTTGCTCAATTCAGAGACCCAAGACCCCATGTTTTAGGTTTTTGTTACAACAGCACCCCACTTCTAGGTACTAATTTCTACATCAGTTAGTTTCTGCTGTGTAACCAAGCACTGCAAAACTTACTTGCTTAAAACAACAATCATTTAACAGCTCTTGATCCTGAAGGTTGGCATTGTGACTGGACTTAGCCGCAAAGTTTTTCTGTTGGTCTCAGGTGGTCTTACCTATGCTTCCCAGTAAACTGGCTGTCAATGACCTTACTCGCATTTCTGGCAGGTAGATGGCTTCCATGTGAGTTCTGGCCCCAGGCCATCCTCCAGCAGGCTAATTCAGGCTCATTTACATGGCAGTGGCTGCAGGTTTCCCAAGAGCAACAAGGGATTAGTCCCAATGTGCAACCACTTCTCAATCTCTGTTTGTGTAATTATTTCTACTATTCCTTTTCCTACATGGTCAAGTCCCGATTCAAGGGTAGAAGAATAGGCTACCTCTTCTTGGAAGTAACAGCAAAGTCACGTTGTAAAGGACATGCATACAGGCATGGACAGACACTTTTGCAATCTATCAATAAAGTGAAATAAAAATAAAATATATAAAATAGTAGCTTCATTTTATTTTGTATATTAACCATATATTGTAGTGATAATGCACATAAATTGATGATTCAGTAATATTCTTGATCATTTGTAGTGTGTCTGACAAGAGCTTGTACTAGGAATAGGAGTGTCAACAGCACTTTTCTTACTAGTTATTTGCACGTGCATCATTAGCATTTCCAATTAGTTCTTTCTTCATTAGTCAAACTAAAAGGGACTTTACTAATTCCCTTCTCCTTCCCAAAGGCCTGTATCAGTGAACCAGCACAAAGTCTAATCTAACCAATTATTGTAGCTTGGTCTGGCCAAACAGACTAGGAAGAACTTTCCGGTACATGGCCCCTAGAACAGCTCTGCTAACTAGGGAATAGGGTAAAGCAGGGTGGCTGGGAGGCTCTGTGGGTGTCCCTTGCTCTCTAAGGGACCAATTTCCTATCAGCCAGACTGTCAGCACTTTTCATTCAGTATCTGGCCTCACCAGGATCACTGCCAACATCATTTCCTATTTGGGTTTCCTGTGAAAAATCCAGAGGAAACGTGTTTGTGTCATATTTTTCCTGTAGCCGGCCACGCCATAGGCAGGAATGGCATGGGGGCAGGGAAAGCAGGAGCTGAGGACTAAGCATTGAAGGGAGGTGGTATTTGGGAAAGCTATTTGAAGCAGGTCCTCAAAGAGGGGTAAGAAAGTAAGTTATACTAGGCCCAAAGTGCCCGAAAGTGGACAGGGAGTTTGTTGTAATCAAGAGCCCAAGTGCCCTGGAGGAGAACAGGAGGTGGATGTGTCCTCAAGAAGGTAAACTAGGGTGACGCAACCAGTGTTAGCAGTTAGATTTGGCTTAGTCTGTGCTAGTCCGACTGGCTGGCCAGAAACACTTGCTCTGTGTTCTTCTCTGGTATCTCTAGAATGTATTCTGTCACAGCAGAATTGACGATCATTACAGCTCTGTTCGCTTTTCGCTTCCCTTGTCCCATGTATACATTTCTTTCTGTCTTCTTTCCCTGTTTTCCTCATGTTACAAAAAAGTCTATCCACCCAGTGCTAGCAGAGTCAGACACTAGACACCAAGAACTGCAGTGCAGAAAGATCAGTTATTTATTATGAATGGTGTCATTCAGAAGAAGGAGAATCTAAGGCTCAAAAGCCCAAACTCCCTGATCCAGGGTTTGGGGTACGTCATTAAGGGTATATGGGGAACAGGTATGCAGAAGTGCTGGTGGGGATAGTTTTAATTGGAAGATCTTGGAACTTGGTCATTTATGGTAAAGAGTGTTAGCACAGGATCTTCCTGAACAGCAGAACCTTTGCTTCTAAAAGGTTTTGGTGTTCAAGTTCTGGTTATGTCCCCATCCTTTAGTTATGTTCTTTGAAACTTTGGTTCTGGTTACAGTTGGACATCAAAGTTCTCTTCTCTGAGCATGCTTTGGCTGCATAAACTTTGGTTTTGGTCTTTTGTCTCTGAAAAGTGATTCAGTATGTCATTGAACAGGATAGGACCATGTTGAGCTGCTTCTGTGGTTACACTTCTCCCTCTTATTTTTCATTTTTTACCTATGTATTACATTTAACTGCTGACACCCATACATAGCATATGGCCTTCCTCTTATCTTCAGGGCAAAAAGATTGATTAAGGATATGGACCAAGTTTCTATTGGCTAATGGAATTTATTTTGTGATATGAGAGTTAAATCAGAAGCATTTTATTGTGAGTGCTTTATTACCATTGATATTTAGCTAATGGATTCTAGGAAAGAAGAGCAAAGGGACTTTGATATTGAGCTTAATAAACTGGGGAGCATAGGTCTGTTTGCTTCACCAGGAAGCTACAGCTTTTCGCACTCCAGGAGACCACAAGCATTGTGCTCTGCAAAGGTGATTAACTCTCCTCCCTTCTCCCACTCTGGTACCAGACTTTTGGGGTCATAGGAGGAGGTGCTGGACCACAAAGGCCTGTCAGTCTAACTAGGGGGTGTGGACCCAACCAAGGCTCTCAAAAGCCTGGGGAAATAGATTGGTCTTTTTGAAAAAGCATTTTGTCCATTCCAAGCCCAAACTAGTATAATCCCAGGGGGAAAAAGAAGCTCTGGTTCTCTCTCTCTTTTCCAATGAACCACGCTTACATGGTGCCCAAGCCTGTCTTCTCCATGGCTATGTGGCCCTAGCAGCCACGTGGCCTGTGGCTGTACCAACTCCACATTCAGGATCCAGGAGGGAGCCTAAATATCGCAGTACAGCAATGTATTGCAGCTGGAAACACGTGCTAAGCTAGCCAGATGCTGGACTGGACTGTATTTTAGTATGGAGCAGAAACTCTAGGCAGTGGCCTTTATACTGGCCCTATGAAGACAAACTTGGAACATTTCCATGGCTAGATGAATGGAGATGGGACACTGGGAAGTCAGGAGGGGAACCCCCTTAATTTTACTTTATTAATAAAGTTTACCACAGAGCCCCATCCTCTTGTGCAGGTTTCAGGAAGTTCTTTTCCTTCTGACAATGCAAGAACTCATTTTCTACTGATAACGCTATGAGAAACTGAACTTAATCTAACCTTATTGAAAAATAATGAAGACTGTGACTAATTGTACATGGTTGGAGCAGCCGTAGGAAGTACTGCTAAAGAATTATGAAGAACAAAGTGTCAGAGTAATGGAACCACCCACACCAGAATTATGATGAAGAATTACAAAACACAGGATGCCAGAGTAAGCTCAATGTAACTTCTGATACAAATTGAATAATGCTGAAGGTTTACTAAAAAGGAAGATGATGAATCGTAGCTTCAATTCCATATAAATAAAGCTGAAAGTCCATTATAACTTTGCAGTCATTTGCTGGCTACCAACAAGAATTCAGGTTTTTGTTTCATTTTGTTTGGTTGGTTTCACTCAATAATAAAATTAGCTTATTTACATTTATAAATTGGCCCATTCAATTGGGTGTAAATTTCTTTTTCCCCTCAACAATGTAGAATAAATATCATTATGTTTGTTGGTTTGGGAATCAGATAAGTCTGAGTTCAAACATTGTGTTCTGCAATTTACCAGCAGGAATCTAGGGTAAGTTTTAACCTCTCTGAGTTTCAGTTTCCTCATTCGTAAAATTAGAATGATAATAGCTACCTTGCAGCATTGTTCTAAAGTTTAGAGGTACCTTTGTGAAGGCCTCTGGCCTGTGGTGCTTACTACTTAGTAGGTATTTTATAAGTCAAAGGAGTGCTACTTATTACAAGTTAAGTAAATTAGGATGTGGTTTCTTTTTTTGCATGGAATATTATGTCACCATTTAAAGTAAAATTTCCAAAAACTATTACTATGGAAAAATGCTTACGGTAAAATGTTTTTTGTGTGAACAGTCATCTGATTTCTAAAAAGATATAACAAATATTAAAATAATACAAAATATCATTTTCAAAACAACATCCAATAGTGAGTGTATTTAACCATACTCAGCTGAGTGGAACAATAATAACTCATTCTGCAGCATGTTTAATAAACTGGCAACAAAGAAAGATAGTTGAAGGAAAGCAGAGGAACTTTGTCTTTGAAATATTAGAACCAAGGGGCTCCATCATCACCTGGCGCGTGCTCAATGTTGTCCCTATGGTTAGAAATGTACATGATGGGAACTCCAGGGATCTTCATGATTCTTTTTAACATCCTGGTCACCCGTGGTCACAATGTAACACTTGTACTGAGTTACTCTCTGTACTAAGCAGTCATTCTCATAGGTTCCTTTGTGTATGGGATCCTTGGCAATCCTTAGAGCCACTCGATACTTCTGCCCCAATTTCTCGGTTTTAGCCATTGTGTTACAGAGCAAAAGAGGATTCTTTCACGTGGTGCTTTGGTGTAAAACCCAACAACTAGTGTTGAGGAAAACAGGTCTTAATTTACAGTATTCCAACCTGGGGAGGACAGTAAGCACTTCAGCTCAGAGCCCTGTTCTCCCAGGGGACCAGCACTTCCCTTGCTCCCCAAAAGGCTAGAAGCCAAAAACAGGCCCAGAAGTTCCCCATCCCTTATCTGTCAGCTGTCTCCTTCAGGATCTGAGGTACGATGTCATCAGCCTCCATATAACAGTCCAGGAAAACATGTGCCATGTTGCACTGGATCATGCATGGTTCTCCGTTTGCCCTTTCAAAGTCACATGGGTGCTCTCTTCCTCTCAAAGCTGCATGGTGTTCCCCTTCCTAAAATGTCTGCCACCTATTTTTAAACCCCTGACTGCATCCTGTGACACAGTGGGCATGGTAACCAGTTCTGACCATTCACAGAACCTTGCGCAGGCTCAGTGTGCTCTTTCTGCACCATTCCATGGTCAAAACCCCTCCCATCTTCTTGGGGCCTTGGAAGCACTAAAGCCATTTGCATAACTGAGAAACTAAGCTACTAGTGACAGTCATGCAAAGGCATCTTAAAAGCTCTTCCCTTTTCCCCATTCCCCATTATGCAGGCTCTGGGGATTTTTGGAGACCCCTTCTCTGTAACAATTGCACAGTCAGTTATACGGGGGATACACTTGGTGTAGAGACAGCCCATTGCTGACTGCACAGAGTCCAGTTTAGCCTTAATGGAAAAGTTGATAAAGTTGGTATCAACCAGAATTTGATAAGGTGGGCCCCAGTTGTGTGTTATATTGGAAGAATAAGCAGGAAAGGTATTGGGGGACTTTTCTTTCCTTGAGTACACTTGGGCCAGTGGTTTTAACCTATTTTTTTCTTTAAGCTTGTGATCTCTCAGACTAAGCATTCACTTGTGGTCACATACTTCCTCGTTTTCTTTCGCTTCCCCATGTTCGTGCTGTACTCTTGTTTCTCCCAGAGACTGGGGAAATTTTAAGTATAAAGACAGGTTACAAAAGTGGCACCCTGGCTGGTGTGGCTCAGTGGACTGAGCGCCAGCCTGCAAACCAAAGGGCTACTAGTTCAATTCACAGTCAGGGCATGAGCCTGGGTTGTGGGCCAGGTCCTCAGTTTGGGGTATGCAAGAGGCAACCACACATTGGTGTGTCTCTCCCTCTCTTTCTCCCTCCCTTCCCTTCTCTCTAAAAATACATAAATAAAACTTTTTTTTTTAAGTGGCTATGCAGTATGATTTAAACAATGCAGATAAAACTTTTGTAAGAAAGAAATGGTGCTGGTACTGATCAGTATTTAAATGGAACCCTGGAGTCGACCCTTGTTTTTGCTACAAATCCGGAAAGGTGAACCTTCTCCCTATTCTGAGTGGGTTATACTTTGATGATATGCCAGACTATGGTAACTTGGTGATCATTTTTTGAAAATAATTAACAATAAAATGTTATCTATAAAATTTTGTAAAAAGACAACTGATTTGCCAGTTAGTTTAAGTAAGCAGTAAGAGAGAAGAGTTTGCTTGGGATCCCAGCCATAATTTGGAGTTAGGTACACAAGGCAAGGACAGGTGAGTTAGGTAAATAAGGCAGAAAAAAATTGATGTGGTATTTCTTAGGAGTAGTCAGTTGCTTTGGGAAAGAAGAAAGCGAGGAAAGAAAGAAGAAAGAAAGGAAAGAGAGAAAGAAAGAAAGAAAGAGAGAGAGAGAGAGAGAGAGAGAGAGAGAGAGAGAGAGAGAAGGAAGGAAGGAAGGAAGGAAGGAAGGAAGGAAGGAAGGAAGGAAGGAAGGAAGGAAAGAAAGAAAGAAAGAAAGAAAGAAAGAAAGAAAGAAAGAAAGAAAGAAAGAAAGAAAGAAAGAAAGAAAGAAAGAAAGAAAGAAAGAAAGAAAGAAAGAAAAAGAAAAGAAAGAAAATAAGAGAAGTGTTTGGAAGGACACAGAACAACATGCAAAACGGAGCGTGTTGGCTGCTTGCCCCCTCTTCCTTGTTGTCTGGGTTTGGCTTCTATGACAGGGTGAAAGGGTTTTCTCTATAACAGAAGTGGCATAGAGGAAAAAAACATCCATTTGGGGGGTCCACCTAAAGTCATATTTACATGGGGTGCCTAGAATAGAAGGAGCCATCTGCAAGCCTGAGGAGATGTAGGCAATGTACCAAGGAGGGTGGATGGGGAGTCCCTGCACCTGTGAAAATTGTTGACTTGCTCTAACAAACCTGGAAACATTTCCTCCAGACTTCTTAGATGTAAAGTAACAACCCCCTATTTTTTAAGCTCCTTTTATTAGTGTATTCTGTTACTTGAAGCTGAGTGCACACTAGCCGATTTGAAAAACAAAACTATTTTAAATTTAATTACGTTTTTCTTAACTTTTCCACTTTTTAAGATTTTCAAAACTTTAAATTGGGAAAAAGTATTTTAAATAGTAAGCTACTGAATCTTAACATAAAAGTTATTGGTGTGATTTGACCTTAATTGAAGAATGGTTTTCAAGAGCTACTGAGTAATTGTTTCCTGTCTTCCCTCCACACCCCTCTGACCCTCCGTAGAATACGTACTTTGTGTCACCACACTGCCTGCTCCCATGGGAATAGGTAAAATACATACAACTATTTTTTGTTTAAATTAACCATTTACTTTTTAAATTTTATTTTTAAAGGGGAGGGGGAGGGAGGGAGAGAGAGAAAGACAGAGAGAGAGAAGAGAGCATGGAGCTGGGGTTCTGCTTTATTACGGTCAAAGGTAAGGTACCTAAGTTTTTCTAGGTTCACTCTTTTTATTGGCAAATTTAAACATGAGGTGAAATTAAAGTGTGGGGAAGGAAAAAGCCAGGTCACTCAAAAGGTCAGTGATTGAGTTGACCAGGGCTTTCTAAAAGGGAAACTTTATGGGTGGGGTAGCTTGGCTCTTTATCCGGTTGTGTAGCTAGCAACGAGTTTATTCCAAATGGATGTATTTGAAGTGGATGCCTTAGCAATCAAAATCTTAATGTCAGGCACTCAAATTACAATTAAAAAAAGGCTAATTGTTGGGCACTAAAACTACAATGATTCTCAAAATAGCCACAATAGGACTCATGCTGGATATCTCAACAAAGCAAGTAAGCCACAAACATCAAAGTGCCATTCAATGGCAGAGCTAGAAAAAGATAACTGTACTAGAATTCTACAACCACTGAAAATATCTTTCTTAAGTGAAAGTGAAATAAAGTAAATTAAAAGAAGCCAGTTGTGGTTATGATAGGGGATAAAACAAGTATGTATTGAAGACCTTACCTATAAGTATGTATTCATTTTCTTCTTCACCATAACCTGATAGAAAATATATTCAATATCTCTATTTTACAAATAAAAATATCAAGCCTGAGAGTAAGCAACTTGTCCAAGCTCTCACAGCTTGTTTTTCTATCTCCAAAGCTTTTGTTTTCTGCACTATATTTTGTCAATGTAAGAAACATCTAAATCTGTAAGAATTTTTGAGTTTATTTGAGCCATGTGGAGAGCAGGACCTGAAGCCTTATTTAGAGCATGCGCAGTGCAGCATGGCAGACAACATGTGCTTATGGGAAGGGTGACACCACCGTCTCAGAGAGTGACACGGAACAACATATGCTATTAGAGCTGATGTAAACGTGTGTCTATCAGAACTGACATGTACAATATGTGCCTAATGGGACTGGGGAAAACAACATGTGCTTATCCAAATTATGGAAAACATGTATGTGAGAAATTGTGTAAAATCAACATGACTTTTCAACCAAAGGAAGCATAAAAGCAGAGGACTTCAGACCATGAGTGGCGCGAATCACTTTGAGACATCCTGCACATTCAACCTTGGAAGAGAAAGACCTGTGTGGTTCTTCTGTCCCTCTGACTCTGCCGTGCAGGACACCGGCTGCCTGGCCCTGTTGCCTCCTGAAGCAAGACCTGATCTGGACTCTTGAAACTTGGGTTTGTTATCCCCCAATTCTCTTCTGTGATATTATTACTGATAGTTTCTGAGTGATTATTGTTGTTATTAGGTTAGTATGAATATGGATTGAATCTGAATTAATAAAATCTGAGTGAATAGCACAGTCACCTGTGTTGGCCCCCTGTTATTCCTCGATGCTGATGTCACCTGTAGGGCTGGTGGCGGTACAGGCAGCCTGATGCTTTTGGTTTTTAAGGCCTGGGTCAGACAGCACAAGTGGGGAGCGAAAGCTGACTTATAGGAAGGACTTTATCACAAAACATAGGGTCTCAATATGTTACCAGGAAGCAAAATCTCAACAGATTAAGAAATGCCCCAGAGAATGGCAGTTTTGCCCCTTATTTTATACATTAGAATCAAGGGGGAAGACCTAAGAGGGTTACAATAAGTCCAGTGGTGACAGATTAGGGATGTGGGGGTGGGAGGGGGGAAGAAGCAAAATGGGGAAATCTCTGGGATTGGTTAAAAAAGTCAAACAAATAGACACATGCTTCTTTTACATAGGTGGGTTAGTACAATAACAATAACGCAATAACAATGAGGGGTTCTGTGGTCTCCTACCCTGGTGCAGTGATTGTACTCTGAAGGGTCTGGAAACAGGAAACCTCAATATTCCAGAAATACGTTATCATAGATGCAAAAAGATAACAGACAGGTTCAGTTAAGGTAAAGATTGGCCTTCCTTGAGGAAGATACTGGCCTAGGACACAACTACCCAGCACAACTCATTTTTAGTTAGGAAGTTTTAATTTCAGACCATCCGCTGTGGTTACTTTAGGTCTCTGAGTTTGTAAGGCCTGCCATGCAGGCATCCCTGAGCTTTCAAGTTTAATATGTGACCCGTTTTTCATCCACAATTATATCATCTCTTGTAGTTTGCTTCAGAGTTCACAAATTTCCTTGTCAGGCAATATCTCACTTGAATAAACTAGATGTTGAATTTAATCATGTAAACACACAAAAAGGATAATTTGTTTTATATAAATCTGTCTCTGATTTTCAGATAATCCCTTGAGAATGCAACTTCTCAAGCTAACAGAGAAGTTAATAAACTTCTCAATACTCAGCCTGGGAATACGTGCTAGAGCCCGAAGAGTTGAGTGTAGCTGGAATAGGAAAGTAATCAACCCAATTCACTCAAATCAAAATGTAGCTTTTAAAAGTTTTTATTTTTCTACATCAAATCATCTGTCCTCCCCATACACATCAATCAAGGTTGGAAGAAAATCCAATTTTTATCTGGCAGAAAATTTAAACTACATTCATGGAATAGGTAGGTGGGATCCCTTCTCTATATCAGGATTCTGTAAAAAAAATCCTGGAGCTTACTGGAATTCTGAGATGAACCCCTGAGCTTGACTTTCATTGTCACTGTCAAAATATTCATTATCCAAACCGAGCAGTATATGCTACACCAAACTTCACAGCCAGGAACCTCACCGCCACTCCACCATGCAGGCATCACCTGTAAGACCTGGGCAGCCCCACCACTGGTGGGCTCATTCCCACCACTCCCCTCCCTCCAGTCCAGGCTAAGCCACTTTTTCAACCTTGACCTTTTCTGACAGCTCAGCTCCTATACTCACTCCATGCTAGGGTTTTTGAAAACAAAGCTTTTAACGTTTTTTTATTTAGCTTTTACATACTTTAAAAATTTTTGTTTTTCAATTAAAGTTTACATTTACTATTATTTTGTATTAGTTTCAGATGTACAGCATAGTGATTAGACAATCATATACTTTCCAGTGTTCCCCCCAATATTTCCAGGACCCATCTGGCACCACACTACTTATTATAATAGTATTGACTATATTCCCTATGGTGCTCTATACCCCCCTTGACTATTTCTAACTACCAATTTGTACTTTTTAATCCCTTCACCTTTTTCATCCTGCGTACTACATCATCTGCCAACCCCTGCCCTGCTCTGACAACCATCAGTCTGTTCTCTGTATTTGAGTTTGTTTCTACTTTGTTTGTTTGTTTGTTTTATTATTTAGATTCCACATAACTGAAAATACATAGTAGTTTTCTTTTCTGACTGACTTATTTCACTTAACATAATAAGTCCATCTATGCTGCTGCAAATGATAAGACTTTATTCTTTTCTATGACTGAGTAGTATTTCATTGTGTACTACAGCTTTTTTTTTTTTAATCCACTCATCTATTGATGGGCACTTGGGTTGCTTCCATATCTTGGCAATTGTAAATAAACCTGCAATGACCATAAAGATGCATATATTCTTTCAAATTAGTGTTTTGGGATTCTTTGGATATATACACAGAAGTAGAATTGCTGGGTCATAAGACAGTTCCATTTTCAACTTTTTGAGGAAACTCCACACTACTTTCCACAGTGGCTACACCAGTCTGCAGTCACACCAACAGTGCACAAAGGTTCCCTTTCCTCCACATCCTCACCAACAGTTGTTGTTTCTTGATTTATTGATGATGGCCATTCTGACAAAAGCCTTTAACTTTTTTACTGGAAAAAGTGAAGGTTGGGCTCTCAATATCCAAAACCTTGCCAACGCTCTTAAGGACAGGAAAAAATGTTTCACAGCCCATACCTAAGAAACATGCACACACGGAGATACACACACACAGTTACAGGAATGCTGTTAGAAGACCCTGAGGGATTTATAACCACATTCTTTGGGCAGCACCCTGGAACATCTCAAAACTGTTTGGGACACAGTTTAAGCAGATATGTATGGGTATGAGTATGGAAGTTTCTAGCAAATAGGTTGGTGGCACTCCTGCTAACGCAGAAGTTTAACTATCCTACAGTCACAGGCTGGTGTGGCTGGGTATTTCCCCAAGGGACAAAATTATCCTTTTAAAAGCTGTGGTTGGGGAAATGCAGAGCCATGTGCTTGGGATGGGGATGGGGATGGTACTTTGGTGGGGCAGGTCATCGGCACTAGAGGCACGTTAGTGGTGGAGGGGCTGTAGCTGTGGTGGAGGGGCTGTAGCTGTTGGGAGATGCTGTAGATGCAAAACAGCTCCGTGGGTGTGCTTGCATGCACACAGAGAAGGAGAAGGTGGTGGACTCCCCTCTGTTCTGGAATGGCACATGGCCTGAGTGGTGGTGCAAGAGTGGTCCAAGAAAAGGAGGGCGGGGGGCACTGAAATAATTCCTTAGGAGTCAGTCATGCTCTTAATTGGTTTTCTCGGAGTTGGTGTGGTCTGAGAAATAAGGCTGGGGTGTATTTGGGTTAATACTAGCATGACAGGATTAATCATTATAGTAATAATACCAGTGGGTGAACCTCACCAACATTTCACCTGTTGTGCTAAGTGCTTTATATTCATCAAGTCAGTTACCATCCTGAAAGGAAGTGGTATTAGCCCAATTTAGATGTGAGATAACTGAGGCAAGTAAGCCTCAGAGTAGTTAGTAAATAGCAGAAGGGGGATTCAAATCCAAGTCTAAACCCAAAGGCTTTGTGTTTACTATTATTCCTCACTTATTCTTTATATATCTATATCTATATATGTATTATTAATCTATTGTTCTATTACAGTTGTCCTATTTTCCCTCCATTGCTCCCCACAACCCTGCCCACCTTATCCTCTATCCCATAGTCAATCCCCACCCAGTCGTCCATGTCCATGGGTCATTCATACTAGTTCCTTAACTAATCCCTTATTCTTTTTTTTTTTTTATACCTGTGTTTTATTGATTACCCAATCATATTTTTTATGACAAAATAAGTACATTAATTGAATTTTTAAACTTTTCCCACATTCTTTGAACTTAAAATTCTATGCATTGTTTTTCTTCTGGACTGAGTTATCATTACAATTATTTGTGATACATGCTTTATCAATCCACCATAAATATATTACAAATTTTGATGATTATCAAACATGAAAGTGTCTTTTTCTTTTTTTTTTTTCAGATTTAATGTGTTTTATTGATTAAAATATTACATTTGTGCCAATTTCCCTTCCCTCTGCTCCCCTCCACCCGGTGGCCCCCCTCCCTCCAGTTGTCCCCCCCTTTTAGATTATGTCCATTAGTTGTGCATACAGTTCCTCCCAACCTCTCTCCGTCTATTCCATTCCCTCCTACCTTGATCCCCAATTCCTATATCATCTTCCTCCCTTTCCCCATTCCCCCTCCCTGTTGACCTCCCCCCAATATGCTTCCCGTACCCACAGTTCCTTTTCCACTCTCGTTGTCTATTTAGTTTGCCTTTGTTTCATCTCCCTAGCTTCTGTTTTTTTAAACCAGTCCCTTTAACATCTCATATAACAGTGGTTTGGATCTAATGAACTCTTTCAGTTTTATTTTGTCCTGGAAACACTTTCTCTGTCCTTCTATTCTGAATGACAATTTCGCTGGATAGAGTATTCGCGGTTGTAGGTTTTGGATTTTCATTACTTTGAATATTTCTTGCCAGTCTCTTCTTGCCTGTAGGGTTTCCCTTGAGAAGTCAGCTGATAGTCTAATTGGGACCCCTTTGTACATAATTCTTTTCTTCTCTCTTGCTGCTTTTAAGATTCTCTCTTTATCTTTAATTTTTGACATTTTGATTATAATGTGTCTTGGAGTGGTTCTCCCTGGGTCCAGTCTCTTGGGAACTCTCCTTGCTTCCTGGACCTGCAAGTCTATTCCCTTCCCCAAGTCTGGGAAGTTCTCCTTTATTATATTTTCACTCAGTTTTTCAAGTTCTAGTTCATCTTACTCATTCTCTGGCAAACCAATGATTCTTATGTTGGGCCTTTTATAGCTGTCCCAGAGGTTTCTGATCCTCTCATTGTTGCTTCCCATTTCCTCTCTCTGCATTGGTTGACTGCTTGTTCCTTCTCCATATTCCAGTTTGTTGAAATGAACTCTGGATTTTTTTTTCTCACCATCTATCTCGTATGCGGTTTTGTTCCTTTCGTTATGAAAGTTTTTCGCTTCTTTCTTATCTTTTTCCTGCTCTTTTGTGAATTCTGTAAGCCACCTGATAACAATGGCCCAGAACTGAGCCTCTGACAGGTTTCTTATCTGTTCATCTGTCAGGTTCTCCATCTGTTGCCTGGTGAGTTGTGCCACCGGGATTTCTATAGTTGTCTGCCTCATTTTGACAGATGCGTTTTGTTTTCTTGGGCCGGCTGTAGGGGGCAGTGCCTGTGTATGCGTCACAAATCAGCGACCGGCGCCTGCCTGTCCGCGACCTATTTCGCAGCTCTGTGGCGCTTTCTTTGGGGGCGGGGGTCCAAGATGGATTCACACAGTTATTCAGCTAGGAGACCGGGATCCGTCCTCCCGCCCCCCTGGGCCTCACTGTTCAAGGCGATGCGGCGGCCGCTCTCCCCAGCGCCGGAGTCGCGCACCACCTGGGGCTTGACCGCAACCTGGATTCCTCGCCGCCCCGCCCGCTGTCCAGGTGCGACCGCAAACAGCACTGCCCTCTTTAACTCTTACCTGCCCAAATGGCACCGCTGGTTTATAACTTCATATGTTGGACTTCCGTGTAGTTTTATTTTCTGGAATTTCTAGTTATCCTTTGTTTTGAAGTAGTTGTATTCCTCTCTAGTTGTAGAGGGAGACCTAGCGTGTCCGTCTAAGCCTCCATCTTGGCCGGAAGTCCTAATCCCTTATTCTTAAGAACAAAGAAAATGCATAAGTCGCTAGAGACTGTGGTTCCTGGAATTGGCATTAGAAATGATGGATTTAAACTTTCAAGGACCAGTTGGTAGAGAATGCAAATTTTATATGAGTTGGGAAATAAAGAAGTAATTTACTGCCAGCAATGGATTTGGACTTTTAAAAAATTTTGTTAAACTGCCTGCATATCTATATGGATAGTAGGCAGAAATTATGTTCATTGCATGTGTGTAGTAGCCCTGGCTGGTTTGGCTCAGTGGATTGAGCGTCGGCCTGCGAGCTAAGTGTCGCTGGTTCGATCTTCCAGTCAGGGCACATCAGAGAAGGAAAACTCTGACTCCAAAAAACCTCCGCTGCCTTGCGGCATACCTCCTCAGGGGAAAGGCTAAGGGAGTAAACCCCGACAGAAAATCCGGAGCCGGAGTCCCTAAGGCGGTTTGACGTTGTAGTCAACACCGGCAACTCCTGCGGCGCACCTGAAGCCAAGCTGTATTGACTCCGTCTTTCCCTTGGACCCTTCAGCTGCGAAGAGAAGGGGGGTCTGCTGCACGGGCAACAGCAGACCCTCCATATCACCCTGCCCAGGCTCTGTAGCTTCAGCTTCACTGGAGAGGACACTCCAGCGTCATCGCAAGATGTCGACTCAACACGGGAGGAGACAGATACCGTGTCACTCCCGAGTCGGACTGCACAGCCATTCTCGGCGGTGCAGATAGACTCTTAAGAAGCTACACCATCGTCTCTCGAGACGGACGGCTGCCGCCGCCACCGCCGCCACCGACGACAAGTAGCAACAATTTTTCAGTAATTCTTAAACAAATCAAAATGTGACTCCTCTTTCTTTGTTTCAGGCAATTAGATCTGCTGATCTCTTGCCTCATCTTTAAAAACAAAAGAAAAGTTTTTGTAATTATAAAATATAATCACTCTATGAATGTATTTAAAACCATTGAATTGTACCCTTTAAACGAATGTCTTATGTAAATTACATCACTAAACTGTTAAAAGTAATAGTATACTTTCATATTGAGGTTATTTATATCTCTACACACCTTCTTCAGTCATATGCATGCACTGACTTATGTTTGTTTGTTTGTACTTAGGGTACTTCTGAATTTACTCCAGTTGCATATCTGTGTTGTTAACATTTGTACATATTCTTTTAAATCACTTGTCGTTGCTCAATCAGCCATTGTGCAGCTGTTGCACAATTAGATAGTTTCCAGGGCTTTGCTCTTACAAATGCCATTGTTTTACAAAGGTATGTACATAGAGCCTGTATTCATGAAGATAAGTTTCCAATAGTGAAAAAAAAAAAAGCCAAGACTCTTTTTAGGTCCTTGTTATATGTTGCTAGAAACAGTGCATCAATTTTAATGCCACTGACACCTCGGAGTTCACAAATATCTTGCTGGTTTTTACAGCCTCTTTGTTGATTGATGTTGCTAATACTCTACAATTTTGGAAAAGTTCAGCTAGTATTGCTTATTTTTCCCTATATACAAAGATGTCTTCTGCAAGTAAATATTTTAAAGATAAAGTATTGCTAATTCTTGGTTAAGCTAAAATGAAACACATTTTAATAACCTTTCTAGTATTTAAAAAATAATAAAAATAATTAAATACTTCCCCTTTCTTTCTTACTTTTCCTCCTTATGTGTAGTAGTTTCCTTCTTTGTTCTGATAAAAATGTTTATAGCATCTCCAAGCAACTAAGACAATAGTGAAGACTTTAAAAATATAAGCATCCCATTTTCCAAATTGTACTGAATGTTGGTACAAATGTCCATCAGTGTTTGTTATTCAGCTGTTACCTTTACTCTGTGTATTTAAATGAGAGTTAGTTTATTTTAAAAGTAGAAGAATAAAGAAAAAGTGAGCAGGAAATTTATGTGACTTTCATATTAAGCACTGTGGAGTTTAAGACTCCAGAGTAAATTGTGGCAATGAAGGCTTAAACAATGTTATTATTATCTTGAAATTTTCAAAGTACACAACAGATGCTTAATAGGTTCTCATTTTTATCTTGTATTGTTCTGTGTCATTTACCTTTGTCATTTATTGTCAATTAATCTTTCCAACAGACCACAAAGCACCATAAGATTTTATGGAGTGTGAAGAGAATAGATACTTCAGCTTATCTACATTTCATGAAGATATAAACATACTGAAGAAACAGAATTGAACCCTGGGGATAATAAATATCAGTTCTAAGTAAATGGTAGCTCCAAATCTTACCTAAACACTTCCATGCTTACTCCACTAAGAAGAAAATAAAATTCACTTGATAGATTCTTATTTGGTTCTTATTTGGCTCTCAGCTTACTGTGTTATAGATCTTCATGGTGTTTTAAAACACAACAAAAACTAAATATTAAAAAACATGCAGTCCATAACCTGGCTTGTATGGCTCAGATGATTGGAGCATCATCACATAACCAAAAATTGCAGGTTAAATTTTCGGTCAGGGCATGTACTTAAGTTGTAGGCTCCATCCTCTGTCCATGTACATGTGATCCTTGGTTTGGGTGCGTATGGCTTCCAGTCGATGTTTCTCTCTGTCATCAATGCCTCTCTCTCTACTTTCCTCTCTCTCTACCTTCCTCTCTCTCTAGAAGTAATGAAAAAAATATTGTTGGGTGAGGATTAATGCAGTTCCACCTACCACCTCAATTAGGAGTTATCTATCTCTCTGGGTCTCAGTAGAGAAGAAAAGAAGTTGGCAATCTAAAAAAAATTGGTAGGGCACATGGTTTGGATATCACCTCCCAGTCTGTGAAACTCAGGGGACATTCCCGAACTAGCCCAACCAGTTTTGCTTTCTGCCGTGGCTACTTACTTGTCTTTATTACTGTCCCTTACATTCTTTCCTTAGGGAGCTTTCCTGCTGTTCATTTTTTGAGAACACACTTGCACAAGAAATCTTCAATCTTATCAGTCAGTTTCCTGAATCTCTTACTTAGCTCTTTCCAGGAGATGACATTTTACTTTTTAAATGAGAGACTATGCGGACTATTAGTGTCAGTCAGTGGCAGCTGGGTCTCAGGCCACTCTTTATCAAGGTTACTGTGCACAGAGCACTGTGGACAGAAAAGGGTGCTCTGTAATAACTCTAACTAAAATAACCTCAGAGGGGATCTGATCATAAATTTCTAACTGGGCAGATCATGGTGGGTAGTCATGCCCAAGTCTCTAAACAGATAGATCTTTGCCTTAAGCAAGCCTGTCCATTGCCCTTGTGCTTCTAGGTTAACACACCTTTGAAATGCCAAAGTAAACCTCCTTTTATGGACCCCTCAAGGTGTAACCATGCTTAAGGGAGCACACGATCTTATTAATTATCCTGTTATCCCCCACTTTCATGTAACCTTCCTTATATTCTTCTTAATTTCAAATGTATAACAGAAACTGCAAATTCTCTGGAGCATTTGAAATCTTGCTTCCCAGTATGTTATCAGTTTGGTTCAAATAAACTCATAAAAATCTCTATAGGTTTGGTTGTTTCTTACGTAGAGAGCACAGAGCAGTGAACCAGCTGCTGAGGGAAGGGCTGTCAGCCTGCATGCATCAGAGAGACAATCCAGATGGAAAACATACTAATTCATAACAAATACCAAATGAATTATTAGCTGTGAAATTGATACTGATAGCCTGGCAAGCCTGCTGGGAGCAGGCAGAGGGCAGGAACAGGAGGGGCCCCCAGAGGAAATTGTGAACCACTCAGGGCCATGGTGAGGCAGTGGGCAGAGCTGTGTTGTTCATGTAACCGAGCTTATGCCTTGGGAATGGCTCCGCCCCCGTGGGGAGCACTCACTCTGCTTCTGGGAGCAGGTCCCCCACCCCTGGGCAAGATGGAGGCAGCAGGAAATGTTGCACTGAACATGAGCAAGGCTAGCAATATAATTGGATAGGGGGGAAAAATCTCTCTTTCCCCCTTCCAGTACTTGATTGGGGGAAGGCAGGTACATGTGCCATAGAGGTCAGAATGGTAGCAGGAGGAGGTGGTAGACCCAAGAAGCCTGTCAGTCTAGCCTGGGAAAGAAGGGATCAATGGAGGAGTGTGTGTGTGTGTAGGGGTCGGGGGGAGGTGGACCTTCCCAGAATGCAGAAGTTTGGGAAGTTAATTAGCTTCCCATTCTGAGAAAGCACATAGTCCATCCCAAACCCCAAACTTATATAAATCCAGGGAAACAAAGAAAGCTCTCTCTTGCTCTTGGCTGCTGCTTGAGTCCTGCACTCAGACAGTGTACTGGCTTGCCATCTCCAGGGGCCTCTTGACTGCAGTCACATGAACCATAGCCTCCATAAAGGAGTATCTCTCTTGCAGACTTAGTAGAGCATTTGCCAGAGCCTTCGCCAGCTCCACTGCCCAGGAGCACAGGACCTTGCTGCTAGAAGCCGCATGACCAGTGGTGGTGCCAGCCCCACATGCAGCTTCCAGGAGGAAGTCTGAAGCCAGAGAGCAACTGGGAACAAGATAAGCTACCTGGATGACTTCTTAGCTGCCTCAGGCTCCAAAGAACTGTACTCTAAAACGGAGCAGGAATTCTGGGCACTGCCTTTGGTTTTGGTCTTGTGGGGGACAGTTGGGTTTTGTCTGTGTTTTATGGAAGAGATGAGCCTAATGAGCCTGGAGATTAGGAACCCCTCATCCTGCCAGATCGTTGAGCATTTGAATAAAAACCCCTTTCCTTTCTCACCAGCCTCTGCCTCTAGAGTTTGCCTTTTGATGGTGGTGGGCAGCCAAATCCCACTTTGATTCAATAACAAAATGATTAGAATAGTGCCTGCCAACATAGTAAGTGTTCAATGAAAGGAAAACATATCAATTTAGAGAAGACAAGTGGGGCTGCTAGGGTCTTAGTTGCAAAGAGGCTTTATAGATGCTCTACTAGGTTAAATAGTGTCCCCCACAAAATTCACGTCCACCCAGAATCTCAACATGTGACCTTATACAAAATAAGGGTCTTTGCAGATATAATTAAAGTAAGGATTGAAGTGAAATCATACCAGATTAGGGGAGGCCCTGAATCCAGTGAAAACTTTAAGAGATAGAAGAGGAGAAAAACAGGGAGACCAGAGTGTAAAAGTGGAGGCAGACTGGAGTGATGCTTCAACAAGCCAAGGAATGCCAAGAATTGCTGACAGCCACCAGAAGCTAAGTGGTTGAGCTAAAAGCATGAAATGGTATTTCCCTCAGAGCCTCCAGGATGAAGTAACCCTGCTCATTCCTTGATTTTGGACCTTTGGCCTACATAACTGTGAGAAAATAAATTTCTATTTTAAGCCACCCAATTTGTAGTACTTGGTTTTGATGGCCCTAGAGAACTAATATAGATTTCCAGTGTAAGTCTAGACAAATTCACAGAAGAATACAAACAAGTTTTGTTCTGGAAGTGTGGGTTGAAAGAGTTTATTTGTCTACAAATATTCTTGTGACTTTAATCTAAAGACACTTGTATTGCAAAGGATATCAATACAATGAACACATATACCAGTCTAACAACAGATGCATTTTGGGTTTTCTGCCAACCAATACACTTCTCTGAAATCTGCCTTCTTCTTCATCTTCTTTTTTTAATCCCTCACCCAAGAACATGTTCATTGATTGATTGAGAGAGAAAGAGAGAGAGAGAGAGAAAAACATCAGTTGTTGCCTCTTGTACTTGTCTCGACCAGGATCAAACCCACAACCTAGGTATGCGCCTTTTGGTGTATAGAACAATGTTCAACCAACAGGGCCACCTGACCAGCGCAACTGAAAACTGCAATACCTTCCTGAACCCTGACAGCCATATCTATAATGTGTTAGTTTCCCTTCCTCCCATAGCCATAGCTGTTTTTCCCCAGGGGCAAGGGATCCCTGAGTTTTTAGGCTAATTAAATTTTTCTCAGAGTACCTTGGAATTGGGATCCAAAGCCAGTAGCCAGTTTTTGCTGGTTATTTAAATGAAGAACATAGCAAGTTGAGAGAATTCAGCTGACCATGAGCTGACAAAGTAGAGAAACTGAAAAGAGAAAAAGAAAGAAAGAAATACACAGAATCAGATAAAAGACTATATAGCACTAGAGAACAAGAGACCATGAGACTATCTTTGTTTGTAATTCAAATCACTGAGGGTCCTCATTAACAGATCCATTACCACTGAGAGGCAATTGGGGTGGTTGTTAAGAGTGGGGGCTCTGGAGCCAGACTGCCTTGTGTATGTTACTTGACCTCTCAATTTCTTCACTGTATTTGAGGCTGATAACAGTATATTGATCCAAGAATTGTCCCTTGGATTAAACAAGTGTTCAGGATGAGTAAAGTAAATCGAGTGCCTTAATGTGAAGTACTTAGAAGTGCGTTGTGTTTTACTAAAGGAAAACAAGAAGCAAGATATCCTTGGGCCCAGTGATGACTGCAGCAACTTGCAGAGAATTAAAGATTAGTTCTTCAAACTCTGACATCTCTGTAAGCATAATGGGATGGATATTACTGTGCTGACAGTTACAAAGAGCTCTAGAAGGAAAGATAGAGACCCTGTCAAAAAATGTAGTGTCAATATCAGCATCTGAAGGTTAGAGGAAATTGGCCTTTCCCTGTCCTGAGCCAGATGTTAGGAAAATAAAATTGCTCTGTAAAAGCAATTATGTTCTTAAAGTTATTGTTGGGAAGTTTACAGAATAGTGTAATAAACTCCCAAGGATCCCATTACCAGTTTCAACAATAACCAATCTTGTTTCATTTTTACTCCATTATATCCTTCACCCCTTTTTTTCTTAAGAATTTATATATTTTTAAGAGAGAAGGGAAGGGAGTGAGAAAGAGAGTGAGAGAAACATTGATTGATTGCCTCTCCCACTCTCCCAACTGGGGACCTGGCCCTCAACCCAAGCATGTGCCCTGACCAGGATCAAACCAGCAGCCCTTCAGGTCACAGGCTGGTGCTCAATTCACTGAGCCACACCAGTCAGGGTGCTTCCCTTCTTTTTAATTTTATCATTTCACTTATAAATATTTTAGCTTATATCTCTTAATGGTAATAATTATTATTTTTTACACAACCATAGTATAATGATCACACCTAAAAATAATTGATAGTAATTCCTTTATATAATCAAATATTCAAATTTCACTGGTTGGCTCATAATGTTTATTCTTTACATTTTTTTAAAAATGTGTTTTAATCAGGGTCAAATGAAGGCCACACTGCTCTTTCCTCCTATGTTGTTCAATATTCTTTTCTCTTATATTTTCTACAGGTGGCAGTTTAATTTTGAAGCTTGATAAGATATAGTGTTACTTTTTTTTCTTTTCAAAATTACTTCATATATATGTAGTGTATGTAATTTCATCAGAAGGCACAAATGCCTGATTGGTTTTGTTTTCCTGTTAGTAGTAACCACTATTGACCATTGCCCAATTTTTTTTAAAGATTGGTAAAATGGTAAATTTCACACTATTATTTTGTAGCAATTAATTTATAAACTATTTGATTATTTTAAGGTAGTTAATATAGAAAAGACAGGCTAAATCTTTGATTCTTTCCTTCACCAGTTTTCAGAGTTATGAGTTAACTCCCTACTACTGGTGAGCCTCCAAAGGGAACCACTGTTTTTATAAAGTATTATTTATTATAATTATCATATTATAAGTACTTAATAATGTTTATTATTAATGACTATTTGTTGCTATTGTTTAATATATTTAATATTTTACTCATAAATTTAAGCATATTTGGTATGTTTCAATCAGTTGCATTTATTTTCTCCTTACAGTGTCTACCCTTACCCAAAAGAAGCCTCTTCAAGTTGGTTCTGAGTTATTTTGGATAGCCTTGCTTTCTAATATGATAACATGTTTCAGGATTATTTAATATAGTTCCTGACTCAGATCTAGAAGCAGCCATTTCTCAAAGGAGTCCTTGTTTCATTTAGTGACCAATGGTGATTAGAGACCAAAATGAGTGTATAGGGGTGCTGGTTACTATTTGTTTCGAGGTCTTTCAGTAAACAGGTAGGACTTTTTCATAAAGATAAATACATCATGAGCTTATTCTGATATTCACAATTAAATATCTATAAGATTTTTTTCCTCTAAAATACTTAGCTTTATTAGAGAAATGGTACTACAAATAACAAAGATTAAAACATTTGCTCTATTCTACTTACATATCATAAATAAGGCAACTGTTAATGCAAGACATATGTACTCCTTCAAGATCTTCCCATATTCACCAAGCATTCTTGTATCAGAATAAGCTGTTTACCAGCCAAGCACATGTGGTCGAATGATTAAAATGACCACTTATACTTTACATAATAAAGTATTTTCAAAAATGTTAATGTACACAGTGACAAAAAGGAAAAAAAAATACCACAGTAATCCTGGACACATGAAGAGTAATTAAGCAGCTTCATAATCAAATCAGGCTTCATTATTTGCATTAAGGCAATTCTTTCCATTCTCCACCAAATACTTAAGTTTCAATAGTATTAACATTAAAAAAAAAAAAAACAAAAAACTCAGGTTGAAACCAAGTAACTGATGTGCTACCCAGCTTTTTAAATTAATAAATAACTCTTCCATGAGGTAAGGCAACTGAGTAATTTGATTGTATTAGATTGTATTAAAATAATTATACTTGATTTTTCAACAACATGTTAATTAAAAGGTGTAACTTTTTTTGAAATATAACAATAACAGGAGTTTTGAAACAATCAGCTATGGTTTGGGGGGAAAATATCAACGATGTTGTCATGTTCTTTAACTTCATTGATCCTACATCTACATCTTTTGTATCCCACGCAGAAGAATCCCAGTTCTCAAAAACACCAGCATAATTACTTATTTGTTTTATCACATGATGTGCACAAATAGCAGTATCAGAATACAAATACCACCATCACCTACTGTGCTTCTAGGGCCATTGTTCTGAACTGCAAATCTGATCAAGTCATATCTCTACCTAAACTCCTGTTGCTTTCCCAACCCCCTGAAGAACAAAATGCAAACATGTTAACATGCAATAAAAAGCACTTTATGAGCCCTGGCTGCTGTGGCTCAGTGGATTGAGCATCGGCCTCTGAGCCAAGTGTTGCTGGTTCGATTCCCAGTCAGGGCACATGACTAGGTTGCACGTCAGGTCCCCAGTTGAGGTCGTGAGTGAGAGGGAACCATACAGTGATGTTTCTCTCCCTCTCTTTTTCCTTTCCCCTCTCTATAAAAATAAACAAGCAAGTAAACAAACAAACAAATAAATAAAAAAATTTTTTTTAAAAGCGCTTTATGATCTGACACTATCGTTGTCGTCGGCAGCCGTCCATCTCGAGAGACGATGGTGTAGCTTCTTAAGAGTCTATCTGCACCGCCGAGAATGGCTGTGCAGTCCGACTCGGGAGTGACACGGTATCTGTCTCCTCCCGTGTTGAATCGACATCTTGCGATGACGCTGGAGTGTCCTCTCCAGTGAAGCTGAAGCTACAGAGCCTGGGCAGGGTGATATGGAGGGTCTGCTGTTGCCCATGCAGCAGACCCCCCCTCTCTTCGCAGCTGAAGGGTCCAAGGGAAAGACGGAGTCAATACAGCTTGGCTTCAGGTGCGCCGCAGGAGTTGCCGGTGTTGACTACAGCGTCAAACCGCCCTAGGGACTCCGGCTCCAGATTTTCTGTCGGGGTTTACTCCCTTAGCCTTTCCCCTGAAGAGGTATGCCGCAAGGCAGCGGAGGTTTTTTGGAGTCAGAGTTTTCCTTCTCTGATGTGCCCTGACTGGAAGATCGAACCAGCGACACTTAGCTCGCAGGCCGACGCTCAATCCACTGAGCCAAACCAGCCAGGGTTTCTGACACTATACCACTGGCTAAGCCAAAAATGCTCTATTCCTCCTTCCCATTTTATTGAGTCATCCATCCAAGTCCAGAGCTGAAGCTTTTTTATGCAGAGTGCCCCCTACCCTGGCACAAATAGTCACTCTTTGTCATTCTGTACCTCCTACAGGCTCTTATTGGTCCATTTACCAAACTGAATTTTAATTATTTACATATATGAGTATGTGTGTTCTGTACTAGATTGTGTATGTCTTGATGGCAAGGCCCATTCAATTTTGTATTTCTAGTGTCTAAGTTAAGTCCATGATAAATAGGAGGTACTCATTAAATACTATTAAATAGAGCTGATTTAGTACTGATGGGGGGGACTCAAATGTTGAAAAAATTTTAGTTTCAGGTAATAGCTAATAAGCTTAGTAATCAATGTATGCAAAAAGCTATTGTTTCAGGAACTGAAGGTGTGACCCACCTTGACTCCAGGAGACCATAAGCAGTTCCACCTTCATGCCTCAGTAGGACTGCGAGCAATCAAGATGGCATCTGAGCCATTGTATTCCAGGGTGAGACAGCCACCACCCAGGGCACAGATAAAGACCACCACCCAGAACACAGATGAAAGAATGCTGTAGCTTTTATCTGATTAACTTCTTCCCTGAATTCTAAACCCCTTACCTACACTTTTCTTCTCCTTATAAAAAGGGTCCATTTATAATGGAATTTAAGACAGTCTGTTAGAGTACAAACCCGCTGTCTTCTCAGATCACCAACCATCTGAATAAAGCACCCACAAAGATTCAATCCCTGTCTCTGCTTATTGGGTCTGTTAGGTGACAGGCAGCACAGACACTGGCTTTTCCGGTTTCACTATGACTGAGGAAGTACAAAATCTAGCAATTTTGTTTTCTGATGTTTAAGAAACTATTTCTCTGCAGTGTTTTTAAGAAATTTATTTTCTGCTGCTAACACCACATTGATAGGAATTAAACAGAGACACAGAGAAATTATCTGCAAAGACATAATTGCTCCTGTCTTTCACAATTAAGGTAAATAGAATGATAATGGTAACAATAATATCTGTGAACTCTAGCCCACCTTCATGCAGTGACTCAGTAGTCATCTTTAATGCTAACAGGTAGGACACTGAAGGGTCTTCAATGTCTGTATGTTGCCCTTTATTAATAGATTGCACTTGTGATATTCCTCTTAATCAAACTCAGTTCTGCCTCTAGAGGACCAAGGCAAAGAATAAAATAAAGTTATTCTCTGATATTCTTTTCTAACAATTTTAAACATTTGCTTTTGATAGCCATCTGGGAAATGTTAATTAAAACTATACTAAGATGCACTATATGCCCACTAGAGTAACTAAAATTAAAGTGTTTGTTTATAGTTTGTGACTGTTTCATGTTAAAGTATTTTTCATGTGTTAATAATTGTGCTTCATTTCCCCTACTTCTTCTCTAGGGACATCTAGAGATGTCCCTTCAACCTCCCTTCAACCTCCTTCTTTGTATTTCACATTGTTGTCTGAGTTGGGGATTTCTGGATCATTTATTTGTAACAGTTTCCTGTAGTGAGAAGGGGCTAGAATGGCAATCCAGGTTAAGTGATCTTTTTCTAATGCAGTATCTCTTTTCTGTAGTCATGAAATCAACTGACTTCCTCCAACTTAGTTTGTATTTATGATCCTTTACGAAGAAGGCTTGTCTTTTTGCATTTGTGTACCTCATGGTTCCAGGAGGGCCTTCTGCCAGTCCAGTCCTATTCCTGAACCCTCTTTAGCGACAAAGGATATGGTTTTTGTCCTAAAGAGATATTGCTTCATTTAGGAAGTAAACCTTTTAGTGTGTGTGCTTTATGATATCTATTAGTACTGGGTTCTCTTTCCTTTCCTCTCTTTCTTTGTGTGCATTGGATGATAACTGTTTTTGGCATCTAAAGACAGCAGTTTTACTTCAGGAAGCCACGACAGTGCTGCAGGTGGTTCTGAGAAAAACCGATGTGCAGAAGAGTCCTAGAAGTGACTGGATATCAGAAATCAGTCATCAATAATCACTTGTAAAATGATGGGGCCTCCTTATTAGTGAGAAGTGCTGTGATCAAAGAGGGCAGATGCAGCCCTGACTGGTGTGGCTCAGTTTGCATCTTCCCACAAACCAAAAGGTCACAGGTTGGATTCCCTGTTTGGGCACATGCCCGGGTTGTGTGTTCCAACCCTGGTCGAGGGGAAAGGGGAGTGTATGGGAGGCAACCTGTTAATCTTTCTCTCTTGTACCAATGTTTGTATCCCTCCCGTTCTCTCTCCTCCACTCTCTCTTTAAAAATAAATAAATAAAATCTTAAAATAAAAAAAGAAGGCAGGGGCAAACAGAAAGTTGGGAGACAGATTTAGAATGTGTTTGGGCGAGAAGATACATGGAGGCGACAGATTCAAGAAAAAAGCACATGTAAAGGAGAGTAGCATTAGAAAGTGGAAATTAGGAGCAGGATTCCTTGGTGAAGGTGGCTTCTTCACAAGAGGTGATGAAATATTATAGAAGTTTGAATTTGATGATAGAAGCCTTTTTGAACCAAGCTAAGATCTGGAACTTAGGTGAGGTTTGGTACCAGAAGTGGCATTTATTACAGCAATAGAAGAGAAAGCTCTTGAGGTGAGAAACTGGGAAACCTACCCCTTCCTTCCCTTCAAAAAAATCCTCCTTCTGGAGAATTTGAGATATTGCTCCCTGGCATATGTGGTCAATTTTCTTCAAATAAACACATAAAAAATAATTTAAAAAACTCCTCCTTCTAATTGAGAAAACTCCAACTCATTGAAATATGGTTAGTAGAGTAATCGTGCAACTACAACGGTCAAAAAATGCTACTCTAGGAATACAAAAGAGAAAAAAAGAGTTAAAAATAGATATAAAACTTCCCTGTAGACTAAGAACACTCACTAGAAAAATATTGCTTCAAAGCAGAGGAAAACTGCAACACAACATTCCAACATGAATGAAAGCAATAAAATGATGATGTAATTGCAGACAGGAAGGAAGAGGATAAAAAAAAAAAAAAATCAGCACAAGAGCTCAGGGGAGACATGGCCAAAAAAGGAAAGGTAAGGGTCAGTCAATAGGAGGATGTGAAATGGTGAGTAGTAAAATTTAGGAAAGAAATAGATGGAACAGACAATAATTTTGTAATAAAAACTCAGTTATATATAAATTCATCTTGTAAATAAAGACTAAGTTACAAGGAGCGAAAAGGGAAGAATAATAGATAATATAGAAGGCAGAGCAGGAGGTAGAGTATATACCCAGGAAAAGTGAAGAAAGTTAAAGAGGAAGGAACAAAAAGATTATTTTAAAAAGCATGAAAGATAACAAAGATAGACAACAGAGATTCAAAATATGAATAATTAGAATTTTTCCAATTGGAAGAAAACTAGAAGAATGGAGTAAAGCAAAATTTAAAAATGTTCTAAATAAGACTTTAATTTTATATTAAAAGGCATTCGAGATATGAGAAAACTGTCCCAGAATGATCAGTACCAAGATGTAGCCTATTAATACATATTCTAGAACTACCAGAGGTATATAACTAACATTAATAGCAAGTTTTGGGCATGTGGGCAAAGGCAGTGCATCAGTCTTAAGGAAAAGAAAGCCATATTGGCACAACTACAGTTAATGCTAGCAATGTTTGTCAGATATACAAGTTTGAGTCAAATATTTCAAATTTGTTTGAGCTGTCCTTCAAGTGCGAAAGCTACAGGTAAGATTTCTGGAAATCCAAGGACTCAGAGTGCTATCTACATCAGGCCTCACTGCAGCATATCCTAGAGCATAAAACTCACTCAACCAAAAGATGATAAGGGCATCTTCAGCAAAAATACTGAGTGAGCACTGAATATGCTCAACAACAGAAATAGGACTAAAACAAGGCCTAACATAAGGGCTACAAAATAAAATGTAAATATGAACATTACATTTATATAAACTTTGACTCTGGAGGCTTTTATTTAAAAAATTATCATCATAATTTTACGCTGATTGCCTTTATAATTACTTTTATACAATACTCTTAGAACACTCTTTTTCAGACAGTATTGATTCTTACTATAAGCATCAAGTGAATTAGCTTGAAACTTCTTCCTCCTGTTTGCTCTACCCAGTTTTAGTCAACAATAACATCATTTGTCATGGGCTGAATTGTGTCCTCCCAAAATTCATGAGGTAGGTGTATGCATAGTTTTATGGAAAAATTCTATACTTTTTTCTGAAGTGGTTATATTACTTTGCATTCCAACCAACAATATGTGAGAGCTTTTGCTGTTTCACCACTTTGTGAGCAAGTGGTATTGACATTTTATTTTTTTAAAGATTTTATTTATTTTATTTTTGGAGAGAGGAGAATAGAGGGAGAAAGAGAAGGAGAGAAATATTAATGTGTGGTTGTCCCTTATGCATCCAACTGGAGACCTGGCCCACAACCCAGGCATGTGCCCTGACTGGGAATCAAACTAGCAACATTTTGGTTTATAAGCTGGTGCTCAACCACTGAGCCATACCAGCCAGGGCAACATTTATTTCCACTGCAGTCATTCTCCTGAATTGGTAGTGAGTGGTATCTCTTTATGGTTTGGGTTTGGGTTTCCCAATGACTAATGGTGTTAAGTGACTTTCATGTATGTTCCCATATTTACCAATGATTAAAACTGTTCTTTAGTAATAGTTTGTCTGAGTCCTCAAAATCCTGTTGGCATTATAACAAAAATTGCTTTAATCCTACACATTCATCTGAGGGGTGTCACAATTTTCATATTTAGTCTTTCTTTCCTTTTTCCATTATTCAAAGCTTTTATCTCTTTTAGGAGGCATTTTTATTTCATACAGCTTCCAAGTTTTGTCAGAATTATTCCTTGATATCTTATGTGTTTGTGAATATAATCAAGTTGTATTTTCTAAGATGTTGTTTTTGTTTATGAGAAAGTTTTATTGTAGATATCTATCCTAAGCCCTGGCTGGTTTGGCTCAGTGGATTGAGCGTCGGCCTGCGAGCTAAGTGTCGCTGGTTCGATCTTCCAGTCAGGGCACATCAGAGAAGGAAAACTCTGACTCCAAAAAACCTCCGCTGCCTTGCGGCATACCTCTTCAGGGGAAAGGCTAAGGGAGTAAACCCCGACAGAAAATCCGGAGCCGGAGTCCCTAAGGCGGTTTGACGTTGTAGTCATCACCGGCAACTCCTGCGGCGCACCTGAAGCCAAGCTGTATTGACTCCGTCTTTCCCTTGGACCCTTCAGCTGCGAAGAGAGGGGGGGTCTGCTGCATGGGCAACAGCAGACCCTCCATATCACCCTGCCCAGGCTCTGTAGCTTCAGCTTCACTGGAGAGGACACTCCAGCGTCATCGCAAGATGTCAATTCAACACGGGAGGAGACAGATACCGTGTCACTCCCGAGTCGGACTGCACAACCATTCTCGGCGGTGCAGATAGACTCTTAAGAAGCTACACCATCGTCTCTCGAGACGGACGGCTGCCGACAACGACGACGGAGATATCTATCCTGCATCCAGCAATGTATTAAACTTCTTTCTAAGTCATAATAGTTTTTCAGTTCTAGTTATAATCATATCACATTAATAAGTCTTTTTCAAATAGGTACATCTTCTTTCCCTTAACTTTTCTACTACATTTGAAGCAGAACGCATGGGCTGTTCACTTATGAGGTGCTTGATTGCCTGTTGCCAAAAAGCATAACTCTCAATACCAGCGTTTGGTGAAAAGGGGAGAAATTGTTTATTTAAAGGTTATACAGATTTAGATTAATGGCATATTTCTTCCATTAAGTCCCACTTCCTTTAAAACACCCCAAGCCACATAGTCCTGCCTCCCCCTGCCATACTAGACTAGTTTCAGAACAGAAAAGTCAGATGTAACATTTCCCTCTAGGAAAATAAAAGTCCGTGGCTTCATATTTCCCAGACACAGTTCAGTTTTTGCCAGCAGCTCCCAATCATTTGTGCCCAGTTGGGGAGGTTTTGCCTGTATTGCAGTGTTTTTCAGCTCTTAATCCAGAACTGCGTGGCACTTTCTTACACACCTGACCTCATGGGTGACTGTGGGGAGCCTTTGCTCTTTTTCAAACCACATAGCTCTTTCTCGCTTAATGAATGCCTCCTTATTTTTTAATTCCTGACTGCAGCCCATGTCTTAGTGGGCATGGTGACCAGTCACAGCCACTTGTAGAATTTCGTGCTGGCCCCACAAGCTTTCCATTAACATTCTACAGTCAAAGCCCCTCCCATCTCCTTGGCACATGGAATGGCCATAGCTATTTACATATTAGGAAACTAGGTCTCTCTCAGGAAATGGCTATACTTCACTGAGTCCCATTCCCCAATTTTGGGGCTTCTGGCCTCTCTCTTATACGTTGTCTAGAATAGTTGTTCTTATGTATGGAGATTTTGCCTCTCAAGAGACATTTGGCAGGTGTGGAGGAAGTACTATCTAGTAGGTAGAGGCCAGGGATGCCCCTAGACATCTTACAATGCATGGGACAACTCCCCATGACACTCATCTGGTTCAGATATATCAGTAGTGCTGAGTTTGAGAAAGAGAACTTTCAGAAAAACACTGAGTAATGTTGAAGATAAAGCAATCTTGTCTTACCCTCCATTTTAATGTGAATTTCTGATATTCATTAATACATATAAAGTTAAATATAAACTAGTAATAATTATAAAAATGGGAATTTATTCAACAATGTTTTGTGAACTAGTAGTTCTATGGTGGTAACAAGCTCACTATGGCAATAATTTTCAAGAAGGTGTGGAGGTGAATAAGTTCACTTGTGACTATACTGGGGCATCCTCTAACCCCACTAGAATACTAAAGTTCTATACAAGGCTAGCTAATATCAGGTAGACTACATTGGACCTGCATGTAGAAGATCTTATATTTTACTTCTAAAACAATGATATTGTTCAGCGAAGGCCTTCATGTTAAAAGCCTCTGTGAGCTTAATATTTGTGTTTGAATTGGTTTATTCTGCCCTAACTCTTAATTTTTCCCTTTCAGCATTTTGAAGATTCTTTTTTTCCATTTTCTCTTTGCATCTAATATTGATGTAGAAGCTGTTAAGAATATGGCAGTTTTCATTCTTTGTAAGTAATATCTTTTATGGTGAGCTTTTTTCATCCTTGGTGCTTTAAATTTTTGCTACCATGGATCTTTTTCTCAATTTCTTTTTTCTCCTGTAGCTCTAAATTAGATCTGTGATTGAATTGGAACTCCATGTCTTAAAATTTAAAATACCATTTTCTATTCCTTAGCTTATTTCAATATCACTTGTTTGATTAGCTGTACCTATATGAATATTCAACCCATTTGTTAACTTGATTTTTTTAGAAGATATATTTAATTGGATTTTTCTATGACTCCTTATTCTCCTTTCAAAAAAGATACTTAAACAAATTTTTTCTTTATTATTGACACTGTTACAGATGTCTCCATCCCCCTCCCCCACTTTTTCTCAGTCCCAGCTCCCCCTTCCCTCTGGCCAACACCACATTGTTGTTTGTTTTTTGGCTAATCCCTTCACCTTCTAAGAGATACTCCTAAGATTAAATGTGTTAAGATTCTGTCTCAATGCCAATTATCTGTTGTCTCAATGCAAATTCCATGTTTTGGCTTTCCTCAAGTTTAGGAAGGGCACTATTATGTAAACTGCAATATATAATCTGAGCAGGTGCTGTTCTAAATACTTTACATATTAATTTACTTAATCCTCTTATTAACTTTATGAACTAAGTACTATTAACCCCACTTTAAAGATGACTAAACTGAGTCAATGAGTAAGGTAAAAACTTACTCGAGGCCATGAAGCTAGTAAGTTTTGGAGCCAGGACAATCCTATAGAGCCCCCTTTCTCCCCAGGTGGTATTAGCCACCCAAGCTTGGGTGCTCATTTCTTGCCTCTGAATGCTATTACCTCAGTAGCTGCTAGTGCGCCCACAGTGGAGGCGGGAGGCACATACATCCACACACTTGCTTGCTCTCTTAGTTGCCTGTGCACCCTTCTGTTTCCTGTGCATGCCTCAGGCTATGAAAGGGCACCTGGGTTGCAGTTGCCTGTCTACTGTAAATCTTTCAGATGAGTCATCAACTCTAGACCAAGGGCTCTTGTTTTTCAAGTTTAGCTTTACATTTGAAGGAAATCCTATTTTGTAAACTTAAAATATGTAGTATACAAGTTGAATGGGCAGAAAACATTAGTGAAAACTAAGCTTTTACTAGTTAATTTCTACTATATCTACCTGGACTGGTTGAAATTCCCAAATCGTGACCCTGCATGTGAGTGTTGTTGGGATCATGGGAAAAGGGGGGAAGACTTTGTGGTTTTTTTTTTTAAAGTCTACTGCACCCACTGTCTCAGGAAGCTTTCACCAAATCCACATTGATGGAATTAACCTTTGTGTGCCCCAAATAGCAATCTCTTTACACATAATTATAATGCAAAAACAGATTTATTTGTATACACAAGGAAGGAAAACAGTCTTCTCTCAAATGGAGACAATTAAGATTCTTAAGTAGCTGATTCTGGGACCTACTACAGTGGGAAGACTTGCTTTGTTGCCTTCAGGTGTTAAGACTGTTCAGCAGGCTTTTTAAATGGGTCTTCTTGCTGGGCTTGCCTTTCTAATCCCTTATGATATGTAAGCTGGTGCTCCAGATAGTTTGTGTTCCTCTTCTGTTTATCCAGGTACTTTCCCATGAAGCGTAAGAGCTACAAAAATAAGATAGAGAAGGACTCTTAAGAACCTTGTCTGCAACAGGAAGCAATCTAAAATCTTGCTACTCTTGCCCGGGCCAGTGTGGCTCAGTTGGTTGGAGCATTATCCTGTATGACAAAAGGTCATGGTTTCGATTCTGGGTCAGGGCACATTCCTTGGTTGCAGGTTTGGTCTCTGGTTGGGGTGCGTGCTAGAGGCAACCAATGGATTTTTCTCCCTCACATCAATGTTTCTCTCTCCCTTCCTTCCCCTCTAAAATCAATAAGCGTGTCCTCGGGTGAGTATTAAAAAAAGAAAATAAAATCTTGCTACCCAGATTATAGCTCATAGACCAGCAGTCCTGGGAGCTTATCAGAAAAACAGAATCCCAAGTTCCATTCCAAATCTACTAAATCAGAACCTGCATCTTAAGAAGGAACTAGGTAGTTCATAGGCATATAGAAGTTCAAAGAGCACTGATCTAAGACATTAACGACTTCCAGGTGAATACAAATATCCTTTCAATGAGTATGAGTGTTAGGGCACCTCATCAAAAGTACAGATTAATTTAAACAGGCTACTGCTGCAGTAGTTTTCCGCTGTTCTTTTGAATTACATGGAGCTTTCAGGTAGGCGCCCAGACCCAATTCCCAGAGATTTAGGTTTAAGTGGTCTGGCATAAGGCTCAGGCATTTGTATCACTTCAGAGCTCGTAATGAGTCCAGTATGAATCTAGTGTTGATAACTCTTGTACAAAGATGCTAGGGGGTTAGTGAGAAAGAAGTTATCATAAGGTAGAGTGTTGACCATTAACAAGGAAGACTTCAGAGATGTCTGTAAGATAAGTAACTGTTAACATTCACTTTTGCAGGGGCCATCTAGGACAGCAGTTCTCAAAGTGTGGCCCTTGGCCAGCAGCATCATAACCTGAAAACTTGTTAGAAATGCAAGTTCTTGGACACCATATGAAACTAATTGAATCAGAAACTGGGGGTGAGGCCTAGCAGTTTGTTTCAGTAAACCTCCAGATGATTCTGATACCCATTAAAATTTAAGCACTTCTTATCTAGGAGATTTAAAAGCCAGCAACACAACTGATTTTGTTAAGTTATTTTGTTTAATTATCCAGTGTACATTTTTCCTGGAATGTGTCCCACATCTTGTATTGAGTTGCATTCCTTCTAATCAGGGCATCTACTCCTCCCTCCTCCAACCTACTCCCAGAAGTAAGTTCATATGCCTCTTTGGGGGAAAACAAGCACATGTTGGATGATCCACTGTCCACAGCTTTGGACCCACTTCCCAGAAGCAGGTCATAATCCAGAAATGAAAGATGATATTGCGTTAAGAACCAGTTAACTACTTACATCCTTATCACTGTCTTCAGAAGCCACAGTCTTTAGGTCTTGTAGAAGCTGGGTTAACTTGTTCTCCAACTCCAGAGCAGACTCTAGAGCTTTTACGCCAGTTCCCCAGTTTTCCATATCAGGCCTCTGTTGGAGAGAAACAGGGAAGTCACCTCAGGCACAGCTTCATTACATCCTACAGCCTGGGTAGGATTATGACTAGGTTCCTGTAGCCCAATACGTAGTCTCTAAACTTTGTGGAAAAATGGAATCATCTGAGCATCTTAAATAGTGGTGTCTGGATTTCACCTGCAGACATTATCACTTAATTGATTTGGAGTGGGACCTCAGCATTAGGATTTTTTAAATTTCCCCATGTAATTTTAATGTGCTTACAAAGCACAGGTGCTACTAGCACAGTTACATGCACTATTCTATTAGGATATTCCATAAGGGTAGTTTAGTTTAGTTACTACCAGACATTTGCTCATTCTCTCTATAAAACTAGAGTTAGAAGAACTCCTCAGATAAGTAGGGACGTTTCTCGATGTAATACCCCCAACTAAGGTTTAGAGTAGTTTTTCTAAGTGTCCATCCCAGTGAATAAAAGTTTGTTTCACTACACTGAAGAGATAGCCATTTTAAATACCTGAATGTGCATCCAGATTTGACTAAAGATCTTAATAGGATGCTAATTGTTCTAGGAAGAGGCCATTACAGTTGTGCTTCTCAAGCCATACAGAACATTAGAATCATCTGGAGAGCTTGTTAAACTAGAGCTCCTTGGACCCCACCCCTACAGACTCTGATTCAGTTTGACCATGAATTTGCATTTCTAAGGAGTTCCTAGGTGATATTGATGCTGCTGTGCGTGGCTCCTTGAGAAAAGCTAAATGAGCATTTAGTGGCTACAACTTATTCAAAATGATATGAAGAGACTACAGAAAAGGCATGTGCTTGCCCTCAAAGTCTGTTAGCAAAATCCTATGTATACAATGAGTGAACTAATAAGTTATATAGCAACTAATAATTTAGTTCTCTGGACCCAGCAAAGGCCCCAGGGAAATAATCATGACAAACTACATAGTCACCTTAATCACCGGAAGGCAGATTTGACCCTCACGTCTTCTCAGATATCTTAGGAACTGCTTCCCATGCTCCCTCTTCACCTCAGCTTGGTCTTCAAAGAATGCAGCAAAGAGAGGTGCTCCCGCGTCTCCATTGTAATAACAGGACTGCGAAGGGGGTAAGAGTGGGGAGAAACTGGAGGTGAGACAAGCTGATTTTTAACACTAGAAATCATATAAATTCATTTTGTTGTCTCTGTGGTTGTCCGAGAGAGCCTTCTTTGTTCAGTCTGGGGTCCTTGGTTTGTCCTTTGACTTCCAGCTGTCTTTCAAACCCAGGATACCTCAAAGAGACGCCACCCAGATTTTAAAATGCACTTTTGAAATCCATATGCTCACACTTACATCCAGTAATTGTGTAGACACGGCAGAGGTCCAGCATAAATTGACATTTTAAAGTCAATCTATTTCACCAATCCTAACACATCTATATTAACTCTAAAATGGAATATGGGTGAAAATTATTTATTCGCTCTACCACCAGTATCTGATGCTCATATAGTTTTGGAAACCCATTGGAAACAACTGTAATTCTTCCTATCTTAGCCCATAGTTTGCAATCACAGCATTAGGCCACAAAGCAGCAAAATGCTAGCCACTAAGTTGATGTTTCATCTAACACCACATCACAAACATGGCCATAACCACTGTTACTAAGGAGACACAAGATATGTCATCGCCCCGATCAGAACTGAAAACTCCCTTACAGTGGCTCAAAAACCTATACTCACCATAGATAAATAAGCATCACTGATGTGCAGCTCATAAGCTGCCACATGATTAATAGCAATCCTACACTCTTCAGAGATGAGGTTCTTAGCCTGGGATGTCATCTCAGCTTTAGAGAAAACCAGGCATAAACAGTGCTACCCAGCAACCTATAGGACCTCTTAAATACTCGTAGGCAGATAGCCAGCCCACTTTCATACAGCTGAAAACTAGATAAAATTCCATCCAGCTGAGATTAACAGCTACTGCCCTACTAATGAGAACATTGTTTCTGCATGGAAGAACCAATTTGACCAGAGGAAAAGGTAGGGGGAAAAAAAGGTAATTCTCCTAAATATCCCAGCCAGTGTGGAGAACTCTTATGTTTTCTCTGTGATTTGAGAAGGCTGATATACTTCCTGAATAGAGAGGTAGTAAGAGAGTAGGTGCATTCGCTTTAATTTATTCTTTCTTCAAAAACTATTTATGGTACATCATGCTAGGTCCTATGGGGAATCTAAGAAGGCTAAAATACATTCTTTGTCCACAAGGGACATATCCCCCACCCCATAAGTCTGCAACACACATAATTGATCTTAACACAGGATACGATGGGAGTTATGAAGTGTCAAAGCATATTTAGCTGAAGGGATTATAGCAGATTTTACTGATAAATTGGCCTTGGAAAATGGGGAAGAATGTAGATAAACAGAAATGGAAGAAGGGAGTTGCACCTGAAGCACAAGCATACACCGGGTGCAGGGGTAAGACCTAATAATGGTTTCTCCATGTTGCAGGGAGACTGCTCCACCTGGTAAGCTTTGGGTTCCTTCCTCAAATGGTCTGACAACAGTTCTTATCCACCTGAACACACACACACACCCTCTTTATTAGCCTCCTTTGAGAGTAGAGATTGCTTTACTTATCTTGGTAGTTCCACAGCTCATAATGAAGTGTTTTGTATATTATAGGTATGGAATCAACATTTATTCAATAAAAATATAGTGTACGTGTACAGCAGTGTGGTCTCCCACAGCCTGATAGGTCCTTACACTGAGCCTCAGCCATGTCTGGCTGACTGAAAGAGAAGCAGCAGGTCACCGGAAGTCCGTCTCTCAGAGGTGAGAGGACTGAGGGGCTTCCTCAGGCACAGCTCGTCCTCAGAGAAGGAGACACGCATTCTAACTTTGGCCCAGTCATTGAAGGTAAGGTCATCAAAGGGGAGAGATTATTACAAAAAGTTCTATTATTTGTCACTTTTGTTCCTTGACCCAGCCCTGCCATCGTCCCTAATTGAATTCATGCCTTGTCCCTAATCAAATTCAAGCCTTTAGTCCCAGAGGTCCTTTAAGTAGGTATATGAATCACCTGGGGCTCTTGTTAAGATACAGATTCTGATTCACCAGCCTGAGATTCTGCATTTCTAACAATTCTGCCAAGTGTTGCTGGTCCAGGGCCCAACTTTTGCATAGTAAGGGTTTAAGTATAGTTCTAAAAAGTTACTTGAATAAAAATTTGGTAAGACCTGGGTCACAGATGACACCACTGCAGAATCCTCTCATAGGAGAAGAGAAGGGGACCTGCCATGCTGCCTCTCCACACATCACTGCACTGCTTGGCATGTCAGAGCTCCCAAGGCCTCCACCAGAAGCACTCTGGGGTGGGGGTGGGCAGCAGAGCTGGGGCACTTAGGAATGTCTAGTTTATGAAGGTTAGAACAGGGGAAGAGGAAAGAAAATCGTAGGTGACTAGATAGTTAACTGGTTTTGCTCATAATATGTGTAAAACATCACCCAAACTTCCAAAAGGATTTGTGGAAATCTTTTAAGAGATTACTGTCCTACGTGAGCAGGTGGGGACAACTACCAAACTCTGGATTACTACTGTTAATATGACCCCTTCTACACGATAGTGAATCTGAAAGATAAAGGTTTTACTGCTGGGAGATATGAGAGTTTTGATATTTCTGGAGAGATCATCTTAAGATATTATTTCTGGATAATATCTTTTCACGTAAACATTCCATGTATCTACCATTCCATCTGGGCCAAAACACAGTACAAAATACATATGAAGAAAATGTTCTTGTTCTTGTTAGTTATTAAGAAATATTGCTATCCAATCATTTATCTTTAAATTCTTTTCATAATCAAATTAAAACAAGTTAATAGAGTATTAAGCTAAAAGTTAAAATAAAATCTATTGTACTGAACTTTGGAACAAAATGGTTTGACTGAGACACATATTTTCTTGCCACTTATTAACATCTTCAATTAGCCTCAACTGTTTCTGAATTATATTCATGTCTAAGAAATTGAACAGTCTAACCCTGGCTGGTGTAGCTCAGTGGATTGTCGGCCTGTGAACCAAGGGGTCGCTGGTTCGATTCCCAGTCAAGACACATGCCTGGGTTGTGGGCCAGGTCCCCAGTTGGGAACACACGAGAGGCAGCCACACATTGATGTTTCTCTCCCTTTCTCCCTCCCTTCCCCTCTCTCTAAAAATAAATAAATATTTTTTTTTAAAAAGCTGAGCAGTCTAGATGTTTTTCTTTCATTTCCCCCCCACAGACAAATGGCTAATGATTATTTGTTAATGTTTTTAAGTTCAAAGTACTTGACATACATAGTCTTTGAAGCATTAAATATTTTAGCTGCACATTTGAGACTTGAGATTATTCTACATTTGCTGTATAATTATTTAAAAACAACCTCACCAATATACAGAGGAAAAAAAGGAGAGAAAAGAAACATATCATCAACATGAGTAACAGTTGTGTTAGTATGGTAGCTTTGCAGGTGATTTTTTTCTATTTTCCATATTTTTTCAAACTTTTATAATTATACATATATTTTTCATTTTGTAAAAGGAACCTAACAAATCCTTTCTATAGAATTAGCACAATGGAAGCTCCAAACACATACATATTTATGAATATATTGGTTTTTTCTTATTACAAATGTAATGCTTGATCATTGTTACACTATTCCAAGATTACAGAAATATATAATGTAGAAAGTGAGAGCCCATGGGTAGCACTGTAGTTCCAATATATATTTTAATCTAATTTGATTCACTATACCACTATTAAATTTTGATAACCTAATGAATTGACTTCTGAATTATAAGATATGCTCAGACTGGTTCATGCACTCTCTGTGCTGGAATGTGCTGAAAACATAAAGACGGCTTTTTTTTTTTTTTTAATTCAATTTCTTTAAAAAAAATTTAACCTACTTCAAACTTTCTGTCCTTATAGTGTTGCTACACGTTGTCATCTCCCTAATGATTAAGGAAGAAACAAGTGACTCTCTTCTGAACTTAATTCTAAACAAGAAATTTTATTTTTAAAATAAAATATCTTTAGTATTTTTTATTCCCTTTATTGTGTTCTTTGTGCACATACTTTCCTCATTAGTTTATAAGCTTCATGAGGAAAGGGCCTAAGTCTTAGTCATCTTTGTATGTCCCAGAGCATTTAGTCCAGTGCCTTCTCACACAAAGCACTCAATAAATTTTATTGACTGAATAATTTGAAAGAAAAAGAAACATAAAAGTTGAAAGTTGTTGGTTGTCAAGGAAGAAACAATGAGCAGAGCCAGATGAGTACTTTGTACTTTAGTAAAGCAGATTTTAAGTTTCCAAAAGTCATGGAGAAGGAGAAAGCAGGGAATTCCATGTCATGAATCTTTAAAAGAAAAGACAGCATTTAACATAGTCCAGGGCAATGAGTGGGTTCTTCGATGTTTATGGGTGAAAGAGTGACTGAATGAAGGAGTTTATTAAGATAGCAAAATGGTAAGCTATAAAAGCTAAGATGTCACAAGTGATTCTGGTGACAAAAAGAGAGAAGGCATCTACACAAATGTGCCTACACATATATCCGGCAGCCACTACTTCCAGATTTAGTGTAGCTACCACATCCTCTGAAGCATGTTTTCTGCTTTTACAGTCTGGGTTTGGTATTCCCACCTTTGTGCTCCTTGGTTATAGTAATTCTTTGTAAACCTCTGTAACTGCTTGCTTATCTGTGCCTTCTCCACTAGTTCTTGAGCTCCTTGAAGGCAGTTGTGTCGATGTAGAGTTGCTAACATCTATCATAGAACAGGAAATAAAAACTCATCAGTAGATATCCATTCACTATGAATGAATAAGTGGTCAAAAATTTAAGGAGAAAACACAAAAATATAGAAGACAAATACATGAGGAGAATAAAAAAATAAATAAATTATCAGGAAACAGAAGCTTTCATGGGTATTGGGGGTTCTGAATATCGTCGGCAGCCGTCCATCTCAAGAGATGATGGTGTAGCTTCTTAAGAGTCTATCTGCACCGCCGAGAATGGCTGTGCAGTCCGACTCGGGAGTGACACGGTATCTGTCTCCTCCCGTGTTGAATCGACATCTTGCGATGACGCTGGAGTGTCCTCTCCAGTGAAGCTGAAGCTACAGAGCCTGGGCAGGGTGATATGGAGGGTCTGCTGTTGCCCATGCAGCAGACCCCCCCTCTCTTCGCAGCTGAAGGGTCCAAGGGAAAGACGGAGTCAATACAGCTTGGCTTCAGGTGCGCCGCAGGAGTTGCCGGTGTTGACTACAACGTCGAACCGCCTTAGGGACTCCGGCTCCGGATTTTCTGTCGGGGTTTACTCCCTTAGCCTTTCCCCTGAAGAGGTATGCCGCAAGGCAGCGGAGGTTTTTTGGAGTCAGAGTTTTCCTTCTCTGATGTGCCCTGACTGGAAGATTGAACCAGCGACACTTAGCTCGCAGGCCGACGCTCAATCCACTGAGCCAAACCATATACATGTATATGTATATGTTAACACCAACAAAAACAGTTTTTGATGATAGAAGTAATGTTTTGACCAAAAAGAGCAAAATAGAAAGAGATGAGTCACTAATGGGACACAAAGTGCAACATTAACCAAGGACAGAGAGAAAATAGAACAGCAAAGTGGTGTATCAAAGAGAAACAAGTGTAAATAAGCAAAATCTCAAATATTAATAGGTAAACATAAGTAGAGTAGTAGGGGAGTAGGAAGTAGGAAGAAAGTCCCAGCAGAGTAGTAGGGAATTAAAGGGTACCTAGGCAGTTAAAATCAGGGTTCATGTCCACATTGAGGTGAATTTTATTCTTTGGTTGAAGTAACGACTTCTAGAAGTGACTTAAGAAGCACTATTGGTAACATTTAAAGAATATTGGAGGGAAAGACCAATATACAACTAAAGACTTTTATATTTTGATAAAAAGATTCAGAAATTTGTACTAGATGATAATATAGTTATGCCAATTTGCATCTGAAAATTAAAGGTAGTTTTTTATTAGATGGAAACTGATTAGTGCAGACTCTGGTGACAGGTTAAAAAGGGCATTTTATTCTGCCATATCTTCTTTTCCTTTTATCTTTATATCTTTTTATTTATTTTTATCCTTACCTGAGGACATGCTTATTTATTTTAGAGAGAGGGGAAGAGAAACACCGATCATTTACCTCTCATACGTGTTCCAGCTGGGGACCAACCCTGACCAGGTATCGAACCTGCAACCTCTTGGTTTATGGAGGCCAGCAGAACTTAACAGGATAAATCAAACTGTCTGAAGCTAATATGATGAAATGCAATTAAGACGAATATACAATTCTATATTTCAGTTCAGTAAATCAACAACCCATAAAAAGAGGGAGACCTTATAGGCAATAGTTCTTATGAAAAGACTTAGATTTTAATTGGTTGAGTACTCAACATGACCAAAATGTTGACAGAAAAACAAATGCAATTCAACCTCCCTCCCCCAAAATCAGGCAAATAAAAGGCTTGCTTTATTGATTGATGGATCTATACAATTGCCTAGTCACTGTGTCAAAAGAGGTGAAGCTTCAGTTCTCTGTCTCAGGCTTGATGATCTCCTTTTCTGTGGCTGGAGCTGTTCCTTACAGTGCTTACATGCTGATTCCTTGATGTTAGACTTGGGGACCTCAGCCTGGTCATCCAGAAGCTTCTTGCCAGCCTTCAGCCTGTGGATATATTGCATGAGAATTCATTTGTTTTTAAACACATTCCCCTTCACCTTCAGGTAGAGGCTGTGATACATGGTATCTTAGATTTCGTGGTATTTTCTGAGCAGCCAGCACAGAATTCTCATCCAGGTTACCTTCTTAGGCATTCGAACATTGACAGTATTCTTCTTCATAGCATGCCCATGGGCCTGCCCTTACAGCAGGCCAAGATGTTTCCAGCATTCAGTCCAGAAATGGACCATCACAGGCTTCCAGACGATCAGCTCATCTTTGATCAGCTTTCAGATCCACCGATAGTAGTTGGCGTTGGCAGTTTCATTGGTCCAACCAGATCTTCCTTGTGCCACAGTGAAGGATGCTGAAGGTGAACCTCCTCTGAAGTCTCATGGCTACAATTCAGTGTTCATTAAGCAATCTTAGTAACCAGAGAGAAGATAACTAGTCCTATTATTAACTATGAAGTGACTCATGTTCGTAGGGTCTACTGAGCCAATGTATAGTCAGTCACCTAGTACCTCCCAGAAGTGGCTGATCAGGGCTACATGGTAATAAAGGTAATCAAGAACTTGAGGAGCTTTTTGTCTAACATTTTACCATATTTGTATTTAGTTATAGTGGCACATTTTTGAGATATTGATGAACTGTAGCATAACTGGAGGAAGAAGAGGTTTATTTATTTTAATATTTATGCTATAAAGCAGTAGGATTTAAAAATGCTTAAATGTTGATAATATTGATGGATTAAAAATCCTCACAATAACCCCCAATAGCAAGTGTTTTCATTCCTTCTGATGAAGGTGAAAAACAAAATCTAAGAGAGGTCAAGACACTCACCTACAGTCACACAGTTAGTTAGTGGTTGAGTCTGAATTTGAACGCATATCCCTTTGACTCTAAAAATCTAGGCTTTTTCTAATGTGCCATTCATCCCATTGCAGTTAAATAAATGCTTTCTTTTTCTGATTTATTATGTAGAAATATAAAACACCCTCAAACCCAGAGCCAGAAATAAACTGATGCAAATATGGTCAATTAATTTATGAAAAAGGAACAAAGAATATATAATGGGGAAAATACAGTCTTTTCAATAAACAGTGTTGAAAAAATCAGACAATCACATGTAAAGGAATGAAACTGGAACTATCTTATACCATATAAGAATTAACTCAAAATGTATTAAAGATCTGAAACTATAAGACATTTAGAAGAAAACATAGGCAGTAAGCTTTTTGACATAAGTGTTTGTGATAATTTTTTTGAATCTGACACCAAAAGTAAAAGCAACAAAAGTAAAACAATCAAAATAAGTGGGACTACATTAAACTAAAAAACTTCTGCACAACAAAGAAAATCATCAACAGAATAAAAAGACAATCTACTCAATGGGAGAAAATATTTGCAAACTATATACCTAATCAGGAGATAATATCCAAAAAAATGTAAAGAACTCATACAACTCAATAGAAAAAACAAACAAACAAAAAACAAACAATCAATTAAAACAGTGGGCAGAAGATCTGAATAGACATTTTTCCAAAGAAGACAGACACATGGTTAACTGGTACATGAAAATAGGCTCAACACCATTAATCATCAGGGAAATGCAAATGAAAACCATAATGAGATATCACCCCTCACATGTTAGAATGGCTGTTATCAAAAAGATAAGAAATAACAAGTGTTGGAAAGGATGTGGAGATAAGGAAACCTTTGCATATACTGTTGGTGGAAATGTAAATCAGTGTAGCCATTATGGGAAACTAGGAAGATTCCTCAAAAAATTAAAATAGAACTACCATATAATCCAGAAATTCCACTTTTGGATATTTATCTGAAGAAAATGAAAACACTAATTCTAAAGATATATGCATCCCCATGTTCACTGAAGCATTATTTATAATAACCAATATGTGGAAAGAACCTGTGTCTATCAATAGATGAATGGAGAAAGAAATTGTGTGTATATATACAAACACAGAGACAATGAAATATTATTCAGCCATAAAAACAAGATCTTGCCATTTGTAATAATACAGATAGATCTCAAGGGCATTATGTTAAGTAAATTAAGTCCAACAGAGAAAGACAAGTGCTGTATGATTGTTTTTACATGTGGAATCTAAAAATAAAAACAACAAGAACAAAACAAAAATCCAAGCTCATAGATACAAAGAACAGATTAGTGGTTGCCAGAGGCAGGAGGGTTGGATAGGAGATATAGGTAAAGGGAGTCAAAGATTAGAAAGAAGGAAAGAGAGAGAGAGAGAGAAAGGAAGGAAGGAAAGAAGGAAAATAGGAAGGAAGTGAGGGAGGAGGAGGAAAGAAAGAAAGAAAGAAAGAAAGAAAGAAAGAAAGAAAGAAAGAAAGAAAGAAAGAAAGAAAGAAAGAAAGAAAGAAAGAAAGAAAGAAAGAAAGAAAGAACGGAAGGAAGGAAGGAAGGAAGGAAGGAAGGAAGGAAGGAAGGAAGGAAGGAAGGAAGAAAGAAAGAAAGAAAGAAAGAAAGAAAGAAAGAAAGAAAGAAAGAAAGAGAAAGGAAGGAAGGAAGGAAGAAAGAAAGGAAGAGAGAGAAAGAAAGAAAGAGAAAGAAAAGAAAAGAAAAGAAAAGAAAAAAGAAACAAAAAGTTAGTTTGTCTGGAAAGGCAAAGGACCTACAATAGTCAGAACAATTTTTAGAAGAAAAACAACCTGATTTGAAGGCCTACTCTAAAGTTAATCAAGACAGTTTGGCATAAAGATAAACAATACAGATCAATAGAGCTGCAAAGAGTTTAGAAATATATATACTTTCAACAAAAATACCTAAGGTAATTTTTTAAAACTCACTGCAACATTTTATTATCAATAAAAGCTTCTTATGAGTGTGCTTCAAGAAAACTTTTTCTTGTATGACGTTCTGAGGTTCAAAATGAAAGGTAGGAAACATGTAAAAGTATGAGACTACAAATCATGGTGTACACTGTCTAAAGAATATACCAAGTCCTTGGCAGCATTGGTTTCAAAGGTATTTAGATATAAAAATATAAATCCACACATTTTTATTAAATCAAATATCATTATCTGCTATACAAATAATTGAACTGATGACAAAAGAACCCATATTTCAGAGAATTATTTTCTTTAATAATTTGTTAACATATGATACTTCTGTTGCATATTTTGCATCATATTTATTGTACTTCCATCAGATCTGATTAGCACCAAAACATTGACAGTGGCATAAAAATTGACCACAAAACTTTGTACACACAGGACAACTGAGTCATATGCCCATAACAGGGTTGAGGAAGGTGAGATGATGAAGTCCACCCAGTGTGTGACCATAAAGAAACTCACCTGCAGCAAGAGGGTCTGGGTGGCCCTTTTCTCTGGGGAAGGTCTTGGGGACAGGGTGGTGGTGTGAAGGAGCTAGAACTGCCTCTGACGCCTGCACCTGAGAGCAGCAGCATTCCTGAAAAGGAAGTAACTCTAAACCGTGGCAGCATGAAAGCCAGGCTCCATGCGGTGTATCTTATAAAGGAAAGTGAGGATCGCTTGCTGATATTTAGAGGCGTGGTCTTGGTCACGTTAGAAGCCACAGTGCAGAAGGTAGGTTTACTACTGAAAGACAAATGGAGAAAAAGGAATGGAAGATGTAACTGATGGATTTTTGTTTAAACCTGGCCAGCCAGGAGATGGTGCAGTTGATGATGATGGCCTGGAGCGTGCCCAGGGGGCGGGTGTTGCGGAGGGAGGGGCCCCTCCTATGACACCTTGTTCATGTAGAAAAGCACCTAACGTTTGAAGGTATTCTGAAAACTCAGTGACTCACAGAGGTCTGGACACACCAAGAACAGTAAGGTGAGGAACACCACTCTGTGGACAAGGGCCAAGTCACAGGTGGTCAGCAGCATGGCCTGAGGCCTGAGATCCAGGAGAAGTAGGGATATGTTAGCTCAGAGTCCAATGCCACCTTAGAACAGAAGGCATTTATTAATGGTGACATAATTGGAAAGTGACCATCTTAATGGAAAAAGGAAACACTTTGCATTTCAGAAAAAATTAGATCCCCCACCATCAATGTTATTTATTCTGTAATAAAAGTAACATTGCCATCATCATTTTAAATTTACCTATTTATTCTTGATTAACTTTCTCTCTTAAAATCTTAATAATACAGACTTGGCATGAGTTTACACACCAAATAACTCATATATATCAAATGCTAAGGCATCCATGATTATGCCTATATTGGGTATACATGATTTATACTTAAAAAAAAAGAAGATTTCATTTAATTTTTTTAGAGAGAGGGGAAGGGAGGGAGAAAGAGAGGGAGAGAAACATAGATTGCCCTCCAACCCAGGCACATGCCCTGTTTAGCTATTGAACCAGCAACCTTTCAGTTCATAGGCTGACACTCAATCCACTGAGCCATGCCAGTCACGGATGACCTATACTTTTTTAATACCTGGGGCTTACTCTTTAGGAAGCACTTCTTTGCTTTCTGCGTTCCTTCACTTGGTATTCACAACCCAGTATAGTGTTGTGCATATAAACATAAATCATAAGTATTTGTACAAATGAACTAACTAAATTTTATGCTAACAGAGAAAACATCAACAAAGAGAATTAAGGAAAAAAAGATAATGTTCTGTTGAATCTGTCCAATATCACATAATTTTGACATTTTTCTTTTTTGTCCATGCTCCACATTTAAGTGCCCTTACTTGTGGTTCATCCTGATAATTCAGAATAATCTCCCCACCATGAAGTTAGCAGGTAATTAACTTTGATTCCATTTTCACCTTAATTCCCTTTTACCATATTACTTAATATGTCAGTGGTCTGGGGTTTGAGATGTGGACAGATTTTTACTAACTGTAGCTCTTAAAAATGACGCTGGCTCTCTTCCTACTTTAGTTTTCATACTAGAGATCTCTATGTAAAGTCTCTTTGTTTCAGAAGGGGACTGTTAAGTACTCAATTTTCAAGAAGACAAACAAACCTCCCCTCCATACACACATTTAGCTATGCCTATGGACTCTTCTATATTGGAAAAAAATGAAAATATAGTAAAGAAAACATAAAATTTTATGACTAGCAAATAATCCTGTGTACAATGTAAGATATTTAAAATTTGTTTTTTAGTTCTCTAGATATGCCTATTTTTTCCTAAATTGTTTCCTATGGGCTGAAACTTTATTACATACAGTTCTAGGAAGAGTATGTAAAATTATAGCTTTTAAAATGAATACAGTTTTTATGACTAAATAAAAGATCACTATATAAACTTAATGTAGCCTACAGAAATTATTAGACATCTACTTTCAATAGGCTCAAGAAAATAGCAATAAGCAGGTATTATGATTTGATATGATAATGCATATACACATAACTAGACTCCATTGGAAATAAAATGCAGAAGGAGTAGGAATACATGAGTATTTTAGACTATAATCACAAGTGCCAAAAAACTTGTATCTAAAGTCACTATAATAGGTCTTGGCTGGGTATCTCAGTTGGCTAGAGCATTATCTCTATATACCAAGGTTTCAGTTTCAATCCCTAGTTGGGGCACATACAGTAGTCAACCAGTGGAGCAACCAACTGATGTTTCTCTCTCTCTCTCTCCAATCAATAAATAAAATTAAAAAAATAAAGTGACCATAATTGCCACTTCTATTACTTCAATCGATAAATATTGTTCTGTGATCCTTAATTTAAATGCATATTTCAATGAAAAATAGAAATATTTTTAATATTCCCCTCATCCACCAAAAACAACCTGGCCATTTTTCAACTAAAGGACAAGTGTGGTTTCTTAAAAGAGACTTTAGGGTCTTTATTATATGTAATTATACTGTAATCATTTTTCTTAAAATGAGAGCAGACCATTGCATGAACTTTTCTCTATTGGTTTTCAACACACTCATCATCGTCAATCATCATTATTGTCATCATCCTCATCCTCATCTCACCACCACCACCATTACCACAATGACCCCCACCACCAACAAAAAGACTTCTAAACAATGATGTCTAGCTTGGACAATACATTGCTTGGTTGTCATCTTTGCACTGCTAGAGCCTCTGGCCTGCTGGGGACACGAGGCTGGGTATTGAATATGAAAGCCCTGTTGTCTGTTTCTTAGAGAACTGTGTGTTTGGTTTTGATTTCAGCTTAATTTGCCTCAGTGGCTGGAAATACTACTGCTGAATTTATAGCCAACATCTACATGTCTTTCAGCTGGGAGAGGGTCATGTGGGGGTTAGGTATGGGTGTTGGGAGAAAAGTTATGAGACTGGTTTCTGTAATCTTATAAAGTTCATTGGCAAGGGCTAAAATGTTGACTGTCAATGACAGAAATATGATGTTATACAAACCTAGTGGGGAAGAGAAGTATTTTAAAACGTTCTTCAGGCCTTTGTTCCCCCCATCCCCCTTCACTCTAAGAAATATATATTAATGAATAAAATTTTAAAATTAATTTTTATTTTACTATACTTTTATTATCTTTATTCCTATAGGCTAGACCTGAATTTGAGATATGAAATTAATGAGTGATATTATAAGCAATAATAGTAAGAAGAAGTCTTGGTTAAGAAAGCAGGCTTCACTAGAGACAGTGTGGGTTTGAATCCTGTCTTTGCCATTTTATTCAATTAAGATGTGTTTTTTTAGGCACTGGAAACATCATAGTAAACAAAACAGACAAAAATCCTTACCTTCATGAACAATACTTAGTAGCATTAGTACATTACTCTATAACTCGGCTTCCTCTTCAATAGGGATACTGTGATCATTTAAGGATGAATAATGTAATCATGAGAGTAACACTTTAAAAAAGCAAACAAATATAGCTAAAAATACAGTTGAAAAATTAGAATATTAAAATTTTTGATTAATTCAGAAAAAGGAAACAAACTTTCCAGTTCTAGCATCTCCAATTGGTAAGGGATTAATTTCAGCTGGTCTGGATTGACTATATGCTTATCTGCAGAGATACTTATGCTTGGCCAATGCTATAAAATTTATTATATAAAGATAAAACATGTTCTTTTAGGGAAAGCAAATTTTAAAATTTTATAAGTAAAGGCAAACTATGGTATTGAATATGGTATCTGATTTATTCTCCACTTTTATTCTTATCTCTATGACTTAACTTCCACATTAATGAAAGTTGATCATAGCAGTTTCACAGTGAAAAGAAAGGAAGGGGGAAGGAAAGAAATAAAATGTAACAGAGTCCAGAAATTGGAGTGGAGTCTAAAAAAATAAATGAAGAGATACCTAAAGAGAAATTTAACCACTGTTAAATTTTTATGAATTTGACATGATCTATCAGAAATCCATGCCAGAAAAGAAACTAATAATTTTAAAATAATTGCTATGTACCAGGCACTGTGGTATCTTCTCTTATTCATATAAAAAGACTTGAGAAATCTTTCTTCTTATCTGTACTTTACGGATGAGGAGCAGAGGTTCAGGAAGGTAAATAAAGAATAGAAGTTGCTAAGCACAATAATGAATTGAGTTGGGTGGGTAGACATTTGCTGGACCAGGTAAGTTTTGAGTTTGATTTTGAGCACAGAAAGAAAAGAAAGTTTGGAACTGGATAATGTTTCTCTCATGAATCATCAGGAAATTGCCTGTCTAAACTATTGATCTGCACAACTGGTGTCCAGGGGTTGAAAAGCTCCTGTGTGTTTAACTTGTAAAATCCTTTAATGGATATTTGACAATACCAGGGATGATGATGACTAATGGCTGGAGAGCTGAAGGTCTCCACCTCAAGGCAGTATTGTAATTAAAAGCAATCTTTGATTCTAGGCAGATAACCAGCTTGCCACATTGAACAGCTTCCAGGCCACAGACTTTCAAGCTCCAAAATTTTCATCTATTTCTATTGAAATCTATCTCTGGATCTAAGCGAAACCCTCTCCTCACTCCCCACACTCCCATTTGTCTTGTTCTTCTCCACTCATTGATCTAACTCCAAAGAAACCATTAAGAAAATCCTTTCCCAGCTCTAGTCACTACCATCAGTTTGAACTGTAACCTTTAATTTTATTTCTATGCAGCCTTCTATTGCTTTTACACCACTCAAATAATTATTAACTCTGGGACTCACTTTTGTCCCCTATAAAATGGAAGGATTGGTTTAATTGTACCTTTCATACCTTGTTGCTCTAGGTTCTATGCATTCAAAGAATTAATTCACATCATAGGGTGTTGGAGTCACAACAAACAGGAGAGGCACTGCTCAGCCAGAAACAGAAACATCCTTGCATGGAGGCAGTTCTGCTTACTGCTCACGTATCGACTAGACTTCTTCATGGGATTTTGTTTGAAGGGATTTAATAATAATGTAAATTGGGAAATCGTTGGATTAGGTTCTTTCCATCTCAGTTTAAGATAGTGATACCTATGATTCTGCAATCTTACCAACTTTAACAGAGGAAAGAACTCTTCTATCTATTTACATTTTGCATGCATTCAGGGACATAGAAACAGATAGGATTCTAAGAGAGTTAGAGACTAGACAGAAGGTGATATATAATACCTGGCTGCATGCACACACAAGAGCTGATTCTGGCAGGGGGACCTCCAGGGATTAAATTCCTTTCTCGTGAAATCATTCATAGTCACTTCCCAAGTACTAGGGTATAAAAACAAACAAACAAACAAACAAAAACAACTTATGTAACTATTTTGCCTGGCATTGCTGACCCTGCTAATAGGATGTATTAGAACAGTGTTGGTGAATTCCAGGTAGAGCTCAGGAGCAAAGCTCTCCCCTCCTCCTCCGCCCTCCCCACCTCCCGTGGCAGCCCCTCCCATTCTGGCTGAGGATGGGAGGGAGCAGAACTGATGAAGTTTATTTCAATGTGCCTTAGGTCAGACACTCAAAGTTACCATAGTTACTGAAAACCAGCCCCAACATCTACAGGATCACGAGACCAGATGTAGAATGTGCTCTTTCTAGCTTCTGGGACTGTGGAGAGCATAGCTCCCAAGAGTCCTCCCTGCTACCGCCTGCTGGGTACCGTCTCCTATGATGTATATGAATCAGCGCAGAGTAGGGGCAGAGTGTTTTATTACAACTTGACTATTTTGAGCTTCTAAGAAGAAAGAATTTAAAAGGTTCAAATTGTTATTACTAGAGTCACTCATGTGAATCATTGCAATGCTTTCTGGAGACCTGAAGATGGGAAAGGAGTGACATTGTATCTACCTGAGCTCCCTTATCCATCTGCTTCCAGGCTCATCCCTCATATCACATCCCCTGCTTACAGAGCAATCCAGCTCGCATGGAAATCTGATCATGCCACCTTCTGACTCAATGTCTTTGATGGTGTTCCACCGACTTCTGAATCAAGTACAAACTCTATGGCAGAACCTCCAAAAGCCTCATCCCGCTCTGTTCACTCTGCACATTTAGTTTCTGCCATTTTGGCTGAGGTTCAGAACCCAGAGCCTTAGCCTGGCTGGGTAGAGTAATGTGAGAGCACCTTATTTTTTTCTTTTAAAAATAGTCTGTGTTTCTCAAGTCTCCCTGCAACAAAATCAATGAATGTCTTCATTAAAAATAATGCTTGTAATAATAGAGTGAACACTTATTGCCAGGCACTAGTGTGTGTTCTAGGTTAACTGATTTAATATTTCAATAACCCTAAGAGATGGGCATTATTTCTAACTTCATCTGTTGGATGAGGAAACTGAGGCACAGAGAGATTCAATAATTGTCTGAATTCACAAGTCACAAAGCCAGGTTTCAAATTCCGGCAGTCAGGTTCCAGGTGCCATCCTTTTACCACGCCCTCATATAGCCTCTCATCAAAAATGCAGACTCACGGGCCACTCCACAGCCTAAGGGTGCACATTTTAAACAAGATCCCAGGGTGAGTCTTCCACACAAGGGTTTGAAAACTATTATAAATTGTGTTCAAATAGAAAATAGTAGATGAGTGCCCTCTAGTGTGTATACATGAGTGTCACACATTTATTTGTTGGTGTCGATGAATCAGATCTTTTATTTATTTTTTAAGGTTATTTTTATTGTATTTTTTCCATCACCATTTATCTCCTTTATACCCTCTTCCACCTCCACCCACTCCCTCCCCGCCCACCCCTGTGAATCAGATCTTTTGCCTGTTCCTTACAAATGAGCCAGATTTCATGCTGTACAATTTTTAAGAGCTATATCAAGATAAATCATTTTCATGTCAATGACTTAACTGATTAATACTAACTTAAATTTATTTTTGTCACAAAAGCATTATATAAATATTTCTAGATAACTGTTGTTCTTCATACCTTAGCAGTTTCTGGAAATTCAGTTTAAATATTGGAAGACTCCATCCCAACAAGTCTGATTATTAAGAATGGAAGCTCATATCCTTAGTGTACAGTAACTGCTAAATGGGAAACACCAAATCCAATCTGTGCAGGTGGCATATTTTACTTATCTTATCTGTGATGGCTGTCTTACATTGTTAATTATCTTCAGTAGGTGCTGCTCAATTTATTACCGCAGAAGGGAATTAAACTTTGGACCTTCTGTTCTCTTGTTCTTTAAACAAAAGTTGGAAGGGTGGAGAATCTATTAACTATGGATTAAGTATGATGTGTATAAATTCTCTTTATTACTCTGTTAGGCTATTGTTTATTCCCAAACAGCAAACCATTCATGTATTTTTTAGGTTGCAGCTAAGTGTCTGTAGCAAAAAGACCCCAAAATGTAGTTGATAAAACAAGATTGAAGAGTATTTTCTCTGATATAAATGTCCAGAGCTAATAGTCCTTAGAATAGAGCTCTTACATCTACATTGAACACACAGATTCCATTTCTGGGTTCAAAGAGGCTGCTCCACTTCCTGCTCTCACATCTGTATCCCACCTAGTGGAGAAAAGGCCAGGGAAGGGAATGTCCAGTCCTTCTAATGACAACCCCCAAAGTGGCATACAACAGTTTTATTCACATTCCACGGGCCAGAATTTGGTCATAAGCTTCAAGAGAGGGTGGGTATGTCTTTAGCGAGACACCTATATGTCCCACTAAAAACCGGAGTACTGTACTATCATTAAAAGAAGAAAGGGAAAATAAATTTTTAGTGGACAACTAGCTATTTCTTCCATAATCCACTTTACATATTTGAACATTTTAAATGTGATTCTCTAAACAGCCTGTCGTCGTCGTCGTCGTCGTCGTCGGCAGCCGTCCGTCTCGAGAGACGATGGTGTAGCTTCTTAAGAGTCTATCTGCACCGCCGAGAATGGCTGTGCAGTCCGACTCGGGAGTGACATGGTAGTATCTGTCTCCTCCCGTGTTGAATCGACATCTTGCGATGACGCTGAAGCTACAGAGCCTGGGCAGGGTAATATGGAGGGTCTGCTGTTGCCCATGCAGCAGACCCCCCCTCTCTTCGCAGCTGAAGGATCACAAGGGAAAGACGGAGTCAATACAGCTTGGGTTCAGGTGCGCCGCAGGAGTTGCCGGTGTTGACTACAACGTCAAACCGCCTTAGGGACTCCGGCTCCGGATTTTCTGTCGGGGTTTACTCCCTTAGCCTTTCCCCTGAAGAGGTATGCCGCAAGGCAGCGGAGGTTTTTTGGAGTCAGAGTTTTCCTTCTCTGATGTACCCTGACTGGAAGATCGAACCAGCGACACTTAGCTCGCAGGCTGACGCTCAATCCACTGAGCTAAACCAGCCAGGGCTAAACAGCCTGTACCTCACAGAAAATAGACAAGAAAATAACTATCAGGTATTTCAAGAATGCCAGTTAATGAAATGATAGAATTTTTTCAGAGATGCTACTGATTCAGCTGAGTGTTGTTTTCTTTCCTTTAGGATCCTTCATGGTAGAGACCTCTAAATTATGGATCTAGAAAGTTAGTTCAAAATTAAGTACAGGCAGTCCTTGCATTGCGTGGTTTCAATATTTACAAAGTTGAGTGTTATCATGGTTTAGTTAAATATTATCAATTCCCCAACAACACAGTTTAAATTTCTGTTACCACAGTGTATAACTGTAATTGCATAAAGTACAAACTTTATGCTAGCTCTTCAGTCCACAAAGTACTACCTAAATAAAAGGTGCATTTAATGGTCACCGATCAATCATGTTACTCTTTTCAAAGTTCATCAGTGATTGGCTGCTGCACATCTGTTAGTTTATGCACAGAGAGTGCTCTGTAGCTATGTAGCTTTCTTACTTGCCAGTGATTAAACCCATGTGATATTTTTAGAAAAATTAAAACTGAAAGTAGTTGGCGAACAAAGATAAAAGTGCTGCAAAGAAAAAAAGTGCTAACACTGGAAGTGAAATTTTAATCAAATATAAATGGAATTATAGAAGAAATAGCTGACCACAGAAATATCATCACTGTCATCTTTTGAGACACTTAGATCTTTAGTCAGAGCAACTGTATTTGTCAGGGTTCTCCAGAGGGATAGAACCAATAGGGTGTGTGTGTGGAGAGAGAGAGAGTTAGTGGTAAGGAGAGGGAGAGGAGGGAGAAGGAGAGGGAGAAGAAGAGGGAGAGGAAGGAGAGAGACAGACTAAGTTGTTTTAAGGGATTGGCTCACATGTTAATGGATGTTGGCAAATTCAAAATCTGCAAAGTAGTCAAGCAAGCTGAAGACCCAGGGAACAGCTGATGTTACAGTTCAAGGTTTGACCAAAAATCTGGGTACCATGGCCCAACCAAGTTGATAGATAAAATTAAGCATCACAGGAACTTATTGAATGTGAGCTTATTGACATAAATGAAGAAAGTGGTTATGACAAGTCAGATAAAGATGTCCCAAAAGAAGTGATAATGGTAAAAACAACAAAACTCACATTAAAGGACCTCTTGGGATGTTTCACAACATTGAAAGCACAGAGGATAAAATATTGGAAGCTAAGTCAAACTTAGAAGAGAGCATGACAGTTCACCAAGGCATAGAAAAGATGTTCACTCCACATCATAAGTTATATAAGAGGAAGGCAAGCTCTCCTCAAACTATTTTTGACAAGGAAAAAGAAATAAAATACTTTAATTCTGAATGTTTCCAATTCTTTAAATTTCAGTATACTGAATTAGTATTAGTTTTGATTTTTTTTTATTTTTGAAAGAAATTTTAAAGATCACAGAACAATCATAATTATTTCACACTGATTATTAAGATTAATTTGTCTGCCCTGGCCAGTGTGACTCAGTGGTTGGAGTGTCATCCTGTAGCCAAAAGACCACAGGTTCAATTCTCAATCAGGTCACATTCCTAGGTTGTGGGTTCATCCCTCGTCCGTGCGTGAGCATTTGTCACCCCTGGTCCGGACATTCACGATCCTGCTCCCTGTGCGGATCTCTGGTCTGGGTGTGACGCTTCTCTCGCATCGACGTTTCTTTCTTTCCTTTCCTCTCTCCCTTCCTCTCTTTCTCTAAAAAAGTAAAAATGTCCTTGGTTGAGAATAAAAATAAAACAAAAGATTGAATTATCTGACTTCAGTTTGCAGTCATTTTTATGGTCCCTAAGTATCATGCAAAGGGGACAACCTGTATAATAATATTTCATTTAAAGAGATGATCTAGTGGCTCAAATGAAAATTATTTCTAGGAAAATGGGAGAAGGGTGGTAACTTCTTTGTGTACCCTAAATTCCTAGTAAGGTGTTGGTGTTTAGAAAATATTGGTTTCATTTTTTTAGTGGACAGAGACTCTGGTTCAGCTGAAGAACAGTGGAGTAATGTTAAGAGAACATTAGAAACGAGATCTATACCTGGTCTGTGCCTAAACCCCTGTGGGGGACAGACAGACATGGGAAAATGTGGGAAGCAGAAAAGCTTGGTTTAAAAGACTGACTGCTGTGCGGAGCCGCCCCCAGCTGGGCCCTTAGCCGCCCTCTGGGGGATTTTAAAGATAGAATAGAAATACAAAGTGGTTTTTAAGGAAAAGGGAACCTGCTCTGTTTTTCTCTGTAAAGCCTCAAGTCCTTGTCAGTAAAATGTGAAGAACAGAACGATAAAGTAAGAGGAAGTGCTTTTACCTTGTTTAAAATACCTAGATGTTTCAGCCTTGTATTGATCTGCATTCCCCTTTGACTTCCTTCCATTTGGGGAAGTGCTGCACATTTTCCTTAAGTACTTCCGCATGAGGAAAGTGGATAAAAACCCTGGCTAATAAAGAAACGGGGGCGATTTTCCACTAGAGAAAACCCCCTCCCTTCCTTCCTCAGATGGAGAGTGTCTGAGTAGTTTCTTCATCCACTCTGGGGGACCCAGAGTCTCTCTCAAACCCCTAAGCCTAAGCTTCAGTTTCCTGATCCAACACATCAGGGGAATAATAGTGGTCCTATCTATTTTGGGTTGTTATGAACACAGCACATAGGCAATGCTAAATAAATATCAGTTTGACCAAGACTAGTATGTCTCCAAAAGTTCTCATAACCCTTTGATTATAGTTGAGGCTAGGACATTAAGGCTGCCTGGGTTCTGGTTAGGATGAGAGTAAAGGTCGGGCAATATTTGGAGCAAGAAAGCCAGGTCCCTTGAAGGTACATACATATACACATTTGGGCCAGACATATTTAATACTTTGCCCCAGTCCTCATTCCCATTCCCCTTGACCTTTGTGCTCTCTAAATAGAAGCTGAATGGTTCAATGTGAGAAGAGAAATAAAGAAACAAATCTTAAGTCTGGCTATGGGGTCTCCTAGTGGTGCATTGCATATTCTTACCTTTTTAACTTCTCTCTGTTTTCTTTACTCCTTACCACAAAAATAAAATAAAATAAAACAAAAATGAAAACATGCTCAAGTCTTCCACCTTGAAAAAAAAGAACAATCTTGTAATGACCCAACCTGAGCTACTACTGTTCTATATGCTCTGTCAATTTGAATTTAGCTGCCACCTCTTTCAGGTTTCTAAAGCTCTTGTGTCAAAGGTAGCCAGTGACTTCCTAATTTCCAGTGTCCTGTAGTCGGCACGTAGGTTCTCTGATCAGAGAATGTAGCTCTCTAGTTACTGACCACACTATCCTCCTTGATACCATCTTCCCCCATGCTTCTGTGACATAGCACCAAAGGTCCTAAGACTTCTTGTTTCCCTCGTCCCTAACTAAATGTCTCTGGTGCCCTGTCTTCTGAATTTGAGCCCTTTATCATTTTGTTCTAAAAGTTCTTCCTTGTACTTTTCATCATTCCAGCTGTGGGTATCTCACATATTTCCCCTTTCAACCCTCAGCCCTCTCAGGACCCACATTTTGATTTATAGAGCCCACCAGCACCTCTAGGTCAAATATGTGCTTTTCCTTCCTTCTGCATTCAATCAATCTCATCACTTCTAGAAGCAGGTCCTGGTGCCAGTTAAACAGTTGGACATGGGAGAAAAGGTCACTCTAGATAGATACAGAAAACAAATTGAACTGATTTTGGACTTCTAAGTTTATAAAGATGTTTATATGGGTTTACGTTAAAAGGTTTTAAATGTGTATGTATTTTCCCAAAGAGTATTCTAGTCCACCAGATGAGATGAATTCACCATGACATGAGTAAAAGCCGCTTTTCATCTCTTCTACAAATACCACTGGTTGTTAAGTGCCATGAAATCATTATGGTGACAGGTACTCAGAAGCAATGCTACATGTCTTTTTTATTGTTGTCTGATGAAGACTACTCTCAACAGTAGCCCAAAGCTTATTGTTCTTTGATTGCATAACAGAAGGGACACCTGCATGTATCCCAACACCTTATTCCCAACATTTTCTTAAATGACACTCCCCCCTTTTCAATTTACCTATGACATTCTTAGTTCTCCTAGAATGGATGTTGAGATCATTGTACACTAAATGCGTAGGTGGCCAGGAAACTCTTGTATCCAGACAAATGGACAACTGGAGAGCTTTTGGCTGTTTGGTGAGAATAATTTTTAATAACTATTTGGGTTATATTGATTACCTCTTGTTCCCCCTATATATTTAGTTCTTCTTTCTGAATTACATATTTCCGTTAACCTTAGATCCACAGGTTCAATACTCTATAATCATCTTTAAAAATTTCTCTTGATAGCGGGCACCTGTGGACTTGTCTGCTCGCCACATTTCCCGCTTCTTAGAAATGACATTCCACATTCACCACCCACCCTCTGAACGCAAATTATAGTGAAAGGTTCCCATGTTCTAACATGGTCCATCCATCCCCTACCCCTGGCCATTGTTTATTGGTTCTAGGGTGGGCATCTGAATCAAGATGGAATAATTAGAGTATTAGGAAGACTTAAGTTGCAAGTAAAAGAAAACCTGATAAACAGTACTTTAATTTATTTTTTTCCCATATAATAAGAACTCCAAAGGTAGGCAGCCCAGGTCTGGTGCATCTGCTCAAGGTTGTCATCAGGTCCCAGCCTCCTTCTATCTTACTGCTTTACAAACTTTTTCATGGGACTTTCATAATCTTGGTTACAATATGGTTGCTGGAACTCCTTATACCACATACATATTATGATAGGGAAAAATTATTAGGGGGAGGGGGGGCTAAAGGTGGAGAAGGCAAAAGACTTAAGGGACCTACAAAGACTCTCTTTTATAAAACATTTCTAGACATTTGGGTGGTATATATATATATATCTATGAAAAGTTAATTTTAAAATTACTTCATTAGAATTCACCACCCTCATTAAAATTTCTAATAAATTGGCAGAAAAGTGTCAAGGTAAACATATCTGTTTGGCAATACTTTGTTCATAATTAACCTGAGTTTCTGTATCTAGCCAAAAGTAACTGAACTGAGTCACTGTGATAAAATATTTCTTAAGACTGACTTTCAAAATTTGAGAATTGGTGAAAACAGTACAACTCAATAAAACTAGAGGGAATTATAGGTGTGTATGTGTGTACACACGTGTGTTTAGAAGGCAGTAAAACTGTCAGAGGGATGTCAGAGTTCCTTTGAATTCTCGTTGGAAAATAGCAGATTAATATACCATCAGCAGGCCCAAAGTCAGTTATGTTCAACAGGGCTCTGGAAAATAGAGGAGGGTAAAGTTTATAAGGATTCTGAGAAGTGTATGTAGTTTGAAAAATAATACTTAATATTCCTATACCTCCTGAGTGTGTATAAGGCTACTTGGATTCTTTTTGGCTGGTAGGGTCACATAGAATATAAAGCATTGTAGGAAAATGGATTCAAAAATCGATGAGAACCCCTACATTACACATTATGTTTTACAATATATTGTAAACTTTGTATTAGTCCCCACTAGCTTTCTGATGCCTAAAATTGCTTCACTGGGGGATCTCTTTTACTCTCCACTGACAATCAGGCTGGAATACAAGTGTCCTTCCTGTAGACAATTCGAACCCCCAGGAAGTGTGATTTAAACTCACACTAACCAGGTTTGTTAAGGTCTTTTTTTAAAACATAGCAATCTAAGGTGAAGGTAGGGAGTGCTGGAAACCAGGGGAGAAAAGGAGAGAGGCCCTTTGCATAGAGAGGGTAAAGATGGGGAAGGATGGAAACCTGGAGACCAGTACACAATTGGCTCAATACCAGCCTATCTGACTAGGCAAATGTTCAAAAGGGCCCGTGCCTGCTTATCTTTCACTAACTTTGTGGGTAGTTTATTCGCTTTTCAGTGCAGATCTTTACTTTTCATCAATCAGGTTAGGTTAGCCCACGCAACAAACATCATGTCCACATGATGAGGTTGTAGATAGACCAACTACACTGCCTCAAACAATCGATCTGCGCATAGCTGTTGAAGTTCTATCACTGCATCTAACTGCTAAGAAAAAACTGTAGAAACCACCACCAGTGGCTTAAATATCTACTACTAGAAATTAAAATCAGCCCTGACCTGAATGGCTCTGTTGGTTGGGTGTTGTTGGCAGTGAAAGGTCACCAGTTGGATTCTTGGTCAGGGCACACCCACCCTCTCTTTCTCCTTCCCTTCTCCTCTCTCTAAAAATACAATATTTAAAAAAAGAAATTAAAATCATCTTGGAGACTTAGGGACCAATTAGCCCAGGACAATCATTCTTACACTTTTACCTCCAGACAACATGGAACTGTGTTATGTTTACAGGAACACAAAAAGTCTGTCCATCAGATCTATGTTAGCTTCCTTTCTTCTCTTTATGTGTGTGTATATGTGTGTTTGGGGTGGGGTGGGGGTTAAGGGAGTGTGAATGTTTTTTCTGCCTAGTTTACAGGAGTTGTTGGAAGTACTAAACCTGAGAAATCATTGGCAGCATCCTACAACTGCAGGATGATGATAAATATTTTTAAATCTCTTATTCCTTGATCACCCAAACACACTAGGCTATGAATTTTATGCTGGTCTAGTAAAACAGCCACTTTGTTTTCCTATCTCTAATCAAGTGGGCACCACTCTAGGAACAAGGCCTGGGAATATTTTAATGATAGAACTGTGATAGTAAATTGATTCCAGGAAGTATTTTCCTAGGAATTCTTAGGAACCTTTCACAGTCTTTTTCAGACTTCCTTTAGAAAGTCTCCTGTAGGCAAGAAATTTCCCAGGCTTCGCCCCCACCAATCCCACAAGTTTCACTAGCTCTACAGGACTAGAACCAGGGACCGAGGAACGAAGCGGCCTTCCCTAGAGAAGAGTCAGGATTTGCAACCCTGTTTGAAAATATAGGTAGGGCCGGGGTCTCGAATCATATTTCTGTACGAGTCACTCCTCGGTGTCCAGCCCTACTTTGTTTTCGTCCTGTCGTGGATTAAACAGCATACTAGGGCTGTAATTTACAAGAAAGCCTCTTTTATCTCCGCCTGCACTCCCACTGTGCTCTGGCGCCTTCCGCGCCCCAGCTTTTTTCCGTCCAACACACCCTTGTGGGCAAGGTGGATTTTTTATCTGTTCCCGGCGCACTCCTGCAGGCGGCGATAGGGGCTGAACTACAGTTCCCAGAATCCCCCGCTCGCCAGCCACCGCCCGCCAGTCACTGCTCGCCGCTCGAGAGCCGGGCAAGGTAGTACCTCTTCTTGGCCGAAAACTTCCCTGTCCCGTCGCGGCTTGTTGGCTTCGGGACTCCCGGGGGCGCTCAGGGGCCGATCTCCCGGACTCGGGCACTGCCCAGGGTGACAGCGCGGGAGCATGGCCTTGCACTTGGGCAGGCTGACCGCGGGCCCCTGCTGGCGCGTGGCGCGTGGCGGCTGCGGAGAGCTGCGCCCATGGTTCAGACCCTGCACAACCAGACACCTCTGCCCGCCCCCTGGCACGGCCCGCACGGAGCAGAGCCGCTGCTTGTGGCACGGCGCGACGGCCGGAGGCGGCTCCCGGCGGGGGACCCGGCTGGCCGCGGTGCTGGCGGGGCTGGCAGGGCTAGCCGCCGCCGCCTTTGGACACGTAGGGCAAGCCGAGATGGTGCCCAAGACCTCGGGGACGCGGAGCCCCTCGTCCGGGAGGCCGGAGGAAGAGGACGAGCTGACCCGTCGTTGTAGCTGCTTCATGGCCTCGCCTGTGACAGACTTGCGCGAGCTGCGGAGGAGGCCGGGCGACATGAAGACCAAGATGGAGCTACTGATCCTGGAGACCCAGGCCCAGGTGTGCCGAGCGCTGGCACAGGTGGACGGAGGCGCCAGCTTCTCCGTGGACCGGTGGGAGAGGAAGGAAGGTGAGGAGGTCGGCGCGTAGCGGGAGGGGAAGATGGGCAAAAGGGGTCGGGCTGTAGGTTGCCAGCAGAAAATGACTCAGAGTAGGGGGCGGGAGTAGGATAAGGGTGTCTGCTAGATGAAAAGGGACACCGTTCAAAAGATGGACACTGAAGGGGTCTTCAGCCTGCATGCAGGTGTGGAACCAGGTCTGCCGTCACTCTAGTACTGGACATTTCAAAATCTTTGCAGTTATAAAATGACGTTTTTCGTAGAAGTCTTAGGTTATTTTAGCCAGCAAGTGTGGATGTCCAAATTTGCACCCGAGCTTAGATTTCCCCCGTAGTTCATTTCTTTCTCTTGGTGGTACCTTCCATTCCTTTGAAGAAGGAAGGAGAAACTTGGTTCCTCTTTGCTAAGCGTCAGCCAGACTCCTCCAGCCAAGGGTGTCATTCTGTCGGTTTCCGAAATGGCACAAGAAATATTTGGTTTGTCAGTAGTTCTATGAAATGCACCAGTCTGTTTCCTGCCAGGGTAGTCTTTCCTTCCAATGACAAATACCTCAGTATTGCAACCCAGTTCTTATATATTCATGACCATTTTATTACCTATACAGTGAAACCCCACATCTTGGACCTACATTTGAAGGATTTCTTACTTTTCTACAGCAACTTCTCATCAGCTGGTTTCGGGCTTTGATACTGCCATATTTATATTAAGTGACGTTTAACCTGGTTTTCCATCGTGCGGTGTTTTCAAGTGAAGACCACTGAACCAGGACATAAAACCTCAAGTACTAGACTAGCTGTGTGACCTTCAGAAGTTAAATTTTTTGTGTGCCTCTGTTTCCTCAGCTATGAAGCAAGATTAGAAATAACATATGAGGGTATTATAAGGATCAAATGAGATAAATAAATGTCAAGTGTTTACAATATTGTCTGATACATATTGGATTGGCCAAAAAGTCCCTTACGTTTTTTCCCGTATGATAGCTCTAGTAGTGCTCAGTTGTCTTTAACTTCATTCGAAAAAATTTTGTTAGATTGTATTGTGACAGCTGTCATATCAGCATACATTAAAAAAAACATCAAAATTGGTAAATTTTTGTGTCGCCATTTTAACATTGAAGATGGAAGAATATACACAATATTTTCAACGTATTGTGCTTTTTAGTCCAAGAAAGGTTAAAACACAACTAAAATGCAAAAAAAAAAAAAATAAAAGGATTTGTGCAGTGTATGGAGAAGGTGCTGTGACTGATATAACATGTCAAAAGTGGTTTGCGAAGTTTCTTGGTACTATTGATACTTTGGCCAAATAATACTTTGCTGTGGGGCTGTCTCATGCAGTGGAAGATGTTTAGCAGCACCCCTGGCCTCTACCCACTAGAAGCTAATAGTGGGAGATAGCCAACATACTCAAAATATCCACATCAGTAGTTATTGATGAAAATGAAAAATGTGTCTTTTATTTTACAGAAAAAAAGGTAACAGACTTTTTGGTCAACCCAATAGAAAGCACTGAGACATTGTTTGGGCCACTCGCCAGTTGTGTGTTCCTGGAGAGGGTCTTTGCCTTTCTGTTCCTCAGTTTTCTTAATTTGAAATATACAGGAGTTGTACTGGATCATCTTATGTCTCATCCAGCTTGAAAATCTCTTAGAAATAAAACAAGCCAAACACGAACCTTTATGAAACAGTTGATCTTGTGGTACCTCTAGTGTCTTAAAAAACAAACAGACCCACTACTAATGATATCACTTATATACCTAAATGTCACTATGTCTCTCACTCAATTTAAAGTTCCAAATCCCTTACGTGATCAAATATTTACTGTTTTTCAGTTGACTGCAAACAAAACTAAAAGGCAAACAGCACACTGAGAAAAAAACAGTTGAAACAATATGGGGCTCTTTAATTCAGTAATAATACAACAGTTTTCAAGTATACCTATATCTGTTTTTAACCTTAGCTTTCTCTCCTATATCACAACCAAAGCAGTAGTATTTGAAGGGAAGATGTTCCAGTGATTGATTTTAGATGACAACAGAAAAATGTAGAAATATGTAGTGTGGTTATTTGGGGAGATTATATTTGCCTACGATCAGTAACAAATGTCATAAAACTAAGCCAATTATCTAATTTTATTGCACCTGAAAATTGTAAATACACAGAAATTATAGAAAATACAGGAGGAAAATAACTCCCAATCCCACCACCTCATGCAAGAGTTGTTTACAATTTTGCACTTTGCTTTCAATTTTTCATTCTCATTTTACATTTCTATAATCAGGAGGTGGTGGCATCAGCTGTGTACTTCAAGATGGGCGTGTTTTTGAAAAGGCCGGGGTGAGCATTTCTGTCGTTCATGGAAATCTTTCTGAGGAAGCAGCAAAGCAAATGAGAAGCAGAGGAAAAAATCTGAAGACTAAAGATGGTAAACCAGTCTCCACAGCCTTTAATAGTTGCTGCAAAACATTTTTCCCCACACGTTTTATTTATAAAATGAATATTGCTTCTGTAAAAAGCCATTTGGGTGTATATGCTCCATAAGCATGTTCATAGTTACTTTTCAAATTTATATTTTAAGAGACAAATTAAAAAGCAGCTTTTGAAAATTGATCCAGAAACCATGTTGGAGTTACTTTGTATCAAGCCAGGTGATTGAGTGCAGCTCACTATGTGTTTTACTTTCCAGGTAAATTGCCATTTTCTGCTATGGGTGTGAGCTCCGTTATCCACCCCAAGAATCCTCATGCTCCTACTATCCATTTCAACTACAGATACTTTGAAGTAGAAGAAGCTGATGGTAAGTGTATCTGGAGCTGTGGAAAATATTACTGTGCAAAATGTGTATTTTATGTTTCGGTTTTTTTTTTAAATGTATATTTTAAAACAGGTTGGAAGGCCTAATATCTACTAACGGGAAAGAATAAATACAATTTTAACTAGGTTTTTTCAGGCTTATTCCTTGGAACTGGTAATTATTATGCACTGACCATGAAAAGTGAAAATGGTATAGGCTGGAATCTGACTTCCTCCATATTCCCTTCAACACAGAAGGAATGATTTAATGAACTTGAACTTAAAGTGCACACAGGATCTTTACAAATATGAAATCATTACACCCAAAGGAAGACCTCATGTGCAAGGTTAAGTTGAAATTGAGAACTTGCTTTTGGAAAGTACCTTCCACATGCATAGCCTTGTGAGTCACCGGTGCTTTATGAGATTTGGTGCAGTTGATCCTGCCTCATTATGCACAGGTAGTTCCCGCCTAGGTCCCCCATTAGCTGGGCCAGCTCCTGTCACCTGTCAGAGCATCTGTGCAGTGCCATGCTTCTCCTCTTGGTGTCTCTGCAGGTGATGGCATTTAGATTCAATGTATCTAACTTTTCATTTTGAAGCCACTTTGGTTCAACCTTTTAATGTTTAAAAATTGATAACTGGTACTGACTACCCGTAAACCTAACTAAGCACATGAAGTAGTTATTCTCAGATGGTAAGTTGTCTCCCTCAGCAAGCGTTTTCCCACTTTCTAGGGGTGGCAGTGTTTTTTTTTTTTTTTTTTTTTTTAATACACTATAGATGCCTGGGCCAGGGATTTACGTTTTTTTGTTTTGTTTTGTTTTGTTTTTTTACTGTGACCTAGCAGAGGCATTTTAAGCTTCTCATGTGATTTTACTATGCAGCCAGAGTTGAAACCCACTGCCTGGTCCACCTGTGTGGTGTTTGATCATTCCCTTCCCTGCGGTTACCATTTCCTTGCTTGGTTCTACTCTCACTTTTTAATTTCCTACTTTCTATTTTTTCCTGCCTAGGCCTTACTGGTCCTTCAGAACTAAATTCAGTTTTGTTTTGTCTTTGTTGTCACCCATTTCAGGCTTAATAAAGTAAGCCGGTAAATTAAGTTTGCTGGTACGGTGAGTAGTGCGCTGCATCTCAAAGTCCAGAGTCCAAATCACATTTACATGTCTTGATTCGGTAGGTAACAAGCAGTGGTGGTTTGGTGGTGGATGTGACCTTACTCCAACATACCTGAATCAAGAGGACGCTGTCCATTTTCACAGAACTCTAAAGGAGGCTTGTGACCAGCACAGCCCAGATCTCTACCCTAAATTTAAAAAGTGGTAGGTAAAGCTACTGAACTTGTCATGATACCTAAAGTATTTTCTGTTCCTCATTAAATAACTTTTTTAGCTAATGAAGGTTGAACTGTTTTCTTTGCCCATCAGAAGTGGGACACTAGTTTTAAGTGGTTTTCTTAAGTTATTTACTTAGGAATATTTGAATGTCTGCAATAAAAAGTGGGTAGCAGCATCTTGTTTGATTCCAAATGATTTAGAATATAAGCTTTAAGGTGATTTATGCTTGAGAGTCCAAGGCTTTTTAATACTATGATGGGATGGTCCCATCCTAGATGAGACTTGTCTTTTTATTGCTATGGGAATGTGTGAGGGCCCAGGAGAGGTCGGAAGGCTGCTGGGAACAGATGCACGTGCACCAGAGGTTTGGGGCTAGGAGAAAGGTGGAATTGGACACTTTGTGAACGAAATTCTATAACGAAAAGAAAAACAAATGAGTTGTGAGGAGACCTAGGGTGTTTGGTAGATGTGAAATGGAGTCTAGGCATAAATCGTTTGGAACAAAAGCACTTGAACTGCTTAGAGCTAATTGGCATTCTTGAAAAAAGAACAGAAAGTTTTTTTTTCTTTGTTTTTATAGCTAATAATTGTGGAATCTTGATGTTCTCTATGTAAGAGCATGGAGTTCAACTGTAAAATCCTCAGAAAGATAAGACATTCTTTTCATTTGACGTTGCCACTGAAAACTGCACATCCATAGGTGCACAGATGTAAGATGAAGGGTATTTTTTCTCCCACAAATCAGCATCATTCCAGGCGGAGGACATTCTGTTTTTTTTGTTTTCTCTTTTTGTCATTTTATCTGGATCATATTAGTTAATATCCAGGATGCAGGCTAGTTAAAAAGCACTTTTTAGTGTAAGTATTTAACAAATTTTTTTTAAATTTCATAATTTCATGAAGAGGGATTTTAAAATAATGTGATTTGGTTAAAGCTGACTTCACAACCTTGCTTGGGTTGTCCTTTAACTATGCTAACGCAATGTGCACGTAAAGGAAAGCCAGCAGGTCACAGTTCAGGTGACTTGTACCAATGCAGCAGTTGCGGGCATTTATATCTGCTGCCTCTTTTTGATTAAGCTATTAAAGCTATTTTTAAGAAACTTTTAAATAGCTTTTAGTTTTTTCTTGTACAGGCTTTTCCATTTAGAGACCCTTATTCTACAGAGATCACCAAAAGAGCTATTTCCACAATGTAAACTATTCTACAAATTTAACATTTAGGAAATGACTTCTTAGGGAAGGTTCTTTAGGAACAACAGAAGGGGAAAGACTTGAGAACAGATCGATAGTTTCGTGTGCTGGCTCACAGGGGTAACCTTTAATATGCTGGAAGACTCTGATGCTCTGAACGTTTCCTTCCAACATCCCTTCTCTCAGTCATGCATGCTATCGAGTCATCAAATTTTATTGCTAAAAGAGACCTTACAGATGATCTATTACACCATCCTTTGGTGAAGAAAGAACCGATTCAGAGAGCTCAGGGTTTGGTGCCCAGTCACAGGCCTGGTTTGGTCTTGTTGATAGAAGATTCCTGTCCTGCCTTCTTCAAAAGCAGCAAAGCTTCTGAGGGCTGCAGCATCACTTGTTTCCAGAAACTCAGCATTAATACTGGGCTCTTTGTTTCTCTTCTCGCTGAAGGTCTGAGAGAGTCCTATGCTTTAGATAGACATGTATTAAATTGCCTGTTTGCTTTGTAGATAAAAGTAAAAGCATACTCTACATTGGTGCTAACTGCAGGAGAGCTCTCTAAAGCCCTAGTTTCACTTTCGTAGTTGGGCACAGAGTGAGGACACTGCTGGCATTAGTCAAGGATAATGCTCTAAGTTGAAACACGCACATTGATTTTTTTCGCTTTGATCCCTGATTTGGCCTTGCTCTGTTTTCCAGGTGTGATGATTACTTTTTCATAGCCCATCGTGGGGAGCGGAGGGGAATCGGGGGTATCTTTTTCGATGACCTTGACTCTCCATCCAAGGAGGAGGTGTTTCACTTTGTGCAGAGCTGTGCCCAGGCTGTCATTCCTTCATATATTCCCCTTGTGAAAAAGCACTGTGATGACTCATTCACCCCCCAGGAGAAGCTGTGGCAGCAGCTCCGGAGAGGACGGTGAGTGAGTGAAAGGGGAATAGACCATCTCGTTGTGTAACTGGGGGGGAGGTGGAACAGCTTTAGTAGTGGGTGGTGTGTGGTCTTGGGCAGATACTTTGCCAGCATTGTGTTAGTACTCATCCCAATTTCTTTTCATAAGTAGATGAATAATAAACAAATAAAAAACCATTCTGTAAAACAGTATTACAGAAAGAGCAAGTGTTATTTCATTTGTCTATACATCAGAGATCCATAGTAGGCATGTAGTAAATCCTTGCTGAATTTAATTCAGCTGATTTCTTTTAGGTAGTCTTCTAGCAATTCCCTGCAGCCTTATGCCAAGATAATGGGTATCATTTAAGGTTTTTGTTACTTTTTAAATTTGGAATCACGCCTTTTTTCCCATTCATCATTAAGGTTTTGTGGAAGTTGTTTTAATGAAAATAATCGTTTTAGAAATTATTTACACTTAATAATATTTACTAATTATGGAGCCCTTACTATGTGCCAACCAATATATGCATCAGTTTGCATCTAATTTTTTCCACAAACCCAATCATTATCATTTTCTAGACAATAAAACTACTCATTTAGAACGGCAAGGTCCTTGCCCAAGATTACACAGCTGGTAAGTAAAAGATCCCAGGTGTGGAACCAGGTTATTATGACTTCAAAACTGCAGTCTTTCCCCTTCATGAAGGAAGTGGCTGAAGCAGGCTTGTGTTTCTTATCCTGATACTCACCTTAGCCTCCCTGCTCTGTGCATAGAGCTTGGTGAGCTCACTCGGGTGATCATCATGAAATTATCTTCACAGGAGTATACTTGTGACTCAGCTCCAAATTATCCACTCTTCAAGCTCACATATGTTTCTCTGTGCTGTCTTCATTGCACATATATTACTGGCCCGTGGCTGTAAAACGGATTTTCTCATTTGAGTTCATTCTGTCTCAGGCATATGACACTTCGGGTACTTAAGGAGTTAGTCGTGTAAGACTAGTGCTTGGAAAAGGTCAACTTAAATAATGTTCCCAGTCTAAAGATAAATATTTGTGTTTATCCTTCCTTATAACTGTCTGTGCTTTTTGGGTCCCCATTTATAAACTTGAAAATGAGAGTTGATTAACTTTTCTTCTTAGAAACTTCTTAAACAGTGCATCTGCTTTGGAACATGCTTGTTGTTGTTCCTATGATTTCTCAAATACACATTTACTTCCCCTTTTTCATTTGACATTTTTCATGCACCCCTAGAGCTAGGCTCTTTGCTGGCTACAAAGGTGGACCTGTGAGAACAAGCTCACAGTTTAATGGGGAAGGTATACCTAAGAGGATAAATATAGAAAAAGTAATGCTGTGGAAAGTACAAAGTTCTAGTTTTGCATAAGATTTCATATGCAAAGCTGGCAGGTTTTGTGAATAGTAATGAGGTGAAGCCTTTAAAACTTTTCAAAGGAATAATGTTTTTTCTTTCATTATTTAATGACAAGACATTTTGAAGTTCCATTTGTAAATATCTTTGCATGTTGTCTGTTTCTTTGAGGTAGAAATGTAGGGTGTTAGATTAATTTTCCGTGGTGTTGTGGTGACTGTCCAAGGAGAGCCTCCTTCTGCTGCCCTTATCTCTGGGCCTAAAGATGGCAGTGAGCTCTGGGGCTAAAGATTACCCGCTCTTCACTGCAGTTATCAGCTCTGTCTTCACTTCACTTTCTTACAGGCATTTACAGCCCTATCTGTTCCTTCAGAGATCCCTCTTCCCCACCCCCTCCACTCCAGAAAGTTTCCCTGCAGTGGTCAGATTGCTTTGCTTTTGACTTTAGTCTTTTTTTTGCAAACTCATTTAGTCTCTTGTCCTCTGTTACTATTATTCTCTCCCTAGACTTTGAACTTCAATTAAAGTGTTATAGTCGATTTTGTTTTGTTTTGTTTTTTTTCATAGGAGAGCAGAAACTAAAGATCTTTAACTTACGGTTGTTTTGTTGTGTTTTGGGGAAAGGGAAACAGCATAAAATTTAAGCATTAGTTAAATTGAAGGGAATGGTTCAAATTCATAGTCCACAGGTACCTCAGGATTAATATATGGAAAAAATCAGGAAGATCAGATCTAAGTGAAACCTGGCAGGAGTCAGAGAGGCTAATGTAGGGAAAGGGGCATCATTCACTCAAAAAAGGAAGGCAGCAGGGGATCCTACAGAAAGCTTATTTAGGGAGCTCCTTACAAGGGTCTTTGATAAAAACATCAATACAAATTAGAGAACCACAGCCATTCCTTAAATACCATGTTTCAGAAAGGTAATATCTGGCTGGGGTGGAAAAGGGCTGAGAGACTGGAATTCTCTTCTGTGGTCTTAGAGAGGAAGAAGTTAAGATTCACTTAAATTATATTTTGCATACTAAATTATATTTTGGGGGGAGCAATGGGAGAAAAAGTGGGACAACTATAATAGAAAAAAATAAAACCTAAAATAAAAAAGTCCCATTTAATCCAGGCCTGGCTCTCACCTCTAAGAGAGGACATGTTAAATCAATTCAAAATAAAATTTTAATAACATACCACAATGTACATGGATATTTACATTTAAAAATAAATCTCACCTTTTCAAAAAAAATTATATTTTGTATAGTAATAAGATTCACTTAAAATACATTTTGCATACTAATAACTAATACCTTATATAGCATAAGGTATTAAATAGTTATTAGTATGCAAAATTCAGTCAGCGGTAAATAAATGGTGAGGACAAGAAAGAGATTCATAGATATAATTTATTTAAATTTTCTGAGAGCCTTTGGCAAGTTTCCACACACAAGAGTACTGTCTAAAAATGTTGAAGTATTCCAGGATTCTAGAAGGTATTTTCTTTTATGTGTAATCAAAGCAGTAACCAATGGAAAAAAAGGATATCTGAAGAAGTTTAGATTAAGAGAGTAGTTTCTGACTAAGTGAGAAATTATCTAAAAGGGGTACTATTTATTGGCATTTTTAGATTTATGGATAGTTCTAAATTCTTTTCTTTTTGTTGTTTTTTTTTTAATGTGTTTTATTGATTACAGTGTTACATTTGTTCCAATTTCCCTTCCCTCTGCTCCCCTCCACCCGGTGCCCCCCCTCCCTCCCCTTGTCCCGCCCCTTTTAGTCCATGTCCATTGGTTGTGCATATAGTTCTTCTCAACCTCTCTCTGTCTATTCCATTCCCTCCTACGATGTTTCTTAATTCCTATACCATCTCCCTCCCTCTCCCCCTTCCCCTTCCCTGCTGACTTCCCCCCAATATGTTCCCCATACCTATAGTTCTTTTTCCACTCTCATTGCCTATTTAGTTTGCCTTTGTTTCAATTCCCTAGCTTCTGTTGTTGTTTCTTGTGATGCAGTTTTCACTTTAGTGTTCATAGTTTTGATCCTCCTTTTTCTAAACCAGTCCTTTTAACATCTCATATAACAGTGGTTTGGATCTAATGAACTCTTTCAGTTTTATTTTGTCCCGGAAACACTTTCTCTGCCCTTCTGTTCTGAATGACAGCTTCGCTGGATAAAGTATTCGTGGCTGTAGGTTTTGGATTTTCATTACTTTGAATATTTCTTGCCGGTCCCTTCTTGCCTGCAGGGTCTCCCTTGAGAAGTCAGCTGATAGTCTAATTGGGACCCCTTTGTACATGATTCTTTTCTTCTCTCTTGCTGCTTTTAAGAGTCTCTCTTTATCTTTAACTTTTGACATTTTATTATAATGTGTCTTGGAGTGGTTCTCCCTGGGTCCAGTTGTTTTGGAACTCTCTGTGCTTCCTGGACCTGTAAGTCTATTTCCTTCCCCAAGTTTGGGAAGTTCTGCTTTATTATATTTTCACTTAATTTTTCAATTTCTAGTTCTTCTTCTTCGCCCTCTGGCAATCCGATCACCTGTATGTTGGATCTCTTATAGCTGTCCCAGAGGTTTCTGATCCTCTCATCATTTTCCTTGTTTCCCGTTTCCTCTCTCTGCACTGGTTGACTGTTTGTTCCTTCTCTAAATTCTTTTGAGTAGTAGAACTTACTACTTTTTTTGAAATTGGGTAGAAGAGACCTTTTTACAAAGGATCCCATGATGTAAAAGGCAATCACAGATTTTTAAGCTAGACAGTTTAGATATGACTATGGTAGTTAATGGAAACCTATTGTACTAAACCAAGTTTACATTGATGCTAATGATATTTTTCTGAGAAAATAAAATTAAGCACTGCAACTCAACCACTACCTTTCATTTTGATTGCCATGAATCCACAGGAAGACTGAATTATATTACTGCTTATTAATGCTATTTTATTACTTCAATAAAAGAGAATATCTAGAATATGTTGGTAAATATTAATAGATTGCTGTTATCTACATGACCTTTTCATTACAAAATTTTTACCCTGTATTAGTGCATGTGAGTTACAGGCAGTGACATGAAGTCTTTGACTGAATTGTCTCAGACTCGGGCAGGGCCTTTAAGTTCTCAGCTTTGTGTTCATACTTTTTATTTATTAGAAAACAGCCTTCTTCTTTTATAACTGCTCTGTGTTGAGGACAAATCTATATTCTATTGTTTGCTGGATAGAATACCCTTTTATTTATGCCTGTCCAGATGGAGAAAAGTCAACTGAGTGTAGACTGGTGTTCCCTGGACCGATTCCAGCTGATGGGGGTTGGTGGGAAGAAGCCCTTCATTTAAATATTCATTTTGAGCTACCCTTAAGAAAGATTTTACTCAGCTGACCCTAATACCATTTGATATCTTTATATCAGATATGTCGAATTCAACCTGCTGTATGATCGGGGTACAAAGTTTGGCCTCTTTACTCCGGGATCCAGGATTGAAAGCATCTTGATGTCTTTACCTCTAACTGCCCGGTAAGAATAACTTATCATAATAATTATTCACCTACCTCCAATCCCCTAACTCCCATCAAACAGGAATGTTTACACTGCCAATGTCTTACGTAAAGACTTCGCTGGTGTTGACTTTGCTGACTTTATAAGAAAATCCTAGTCAAATAATTAAGGAAAGTGAAATTGGGTGTTTTAAGCAGTGGCAGCTTTGTGTATGAGAGCAGGGAAAGGATAGAGGGAGGGACAGGATAGGGGGGTGATGGGGTCCAAGGGACCACATTAACCGTCCCTAATTGATTGTTTTCTAGGAAGAATATAAGCTTTTTAAATTTAATTTCATTAGACATTATTGCACGTGTGAGGAAATGTGTTACTCTCCAGTGTGGAGTACAAAGCTTGTTTGCAAGTGTGAGAGACCATTTCAGGTGCTTGGCATTCTCTCTTTGCTTCACATGCTGCTGTGAGCTTCCTGAAGATTAATTAAATCTGTGTGGGGAATTTTATTTTATTTTTTAATTTAATTTTTATCCCTCACCTGGGGACATGCATATTGATTTTAGAGATAGGAGAAGGAAGGGAAGGGGAGAGAGAAACATCAATGTGGGAGAGATACATCAGTCGGTTGCCTCTTGTATGTACCCCGACTGGGGACGAGCCCACAATCTAGTCATGTGCCCTGACTGGGAATCAGTCCCGTGGTTTACTGGACAGCACTCCAGCCAACTGAGCCACAGTGGCCAAGGCTGTGTGGGGAATTTTAAAGACATATATTTACATTGGTGCTATTAGATTAATAAAGATCTACAGTTGACTTTGTTGCCTTTCTACTTCAGTCTGGACACTAAAGTAGAAAAGATCAGAAAAAAAATATTACTATTGTTTGCTTTACAAGAGCTAGAATCTTCTTTTCTCGATGAGTTTAAATGTCCGAATAAGAATGAACTAGTCGATGACTTTGATGGTCTGCCTTGTGTCATTCTGCCATCTAGATGTAGCCTTGCAAGATCAGTGCCCTTTGTGGTTGTCACTGCCTGCACAATGGCATTGGCTCTGTCCTTGTTTAACCATTGTTTTGGGATCTTATGTCCTTGGCTAGAAGCTCGCGCACATCACTGTCAGGTATTCCTGCCACTGTGGAGAAGGAGCTATGATTAAAAAGTAGAGATGAGTTCTTCAGGCCTCTGGTAGTCAGCCTGGTTGGGCTCCTAATTATAATGCACATTCCAAGCAGATATGGGTATATTAAAAATCACTCCCTTGCTCCGCTGAACAGCATTGATGCAGCAGGTTCCTTTTAGCTTCTTAGAGTCTATCCAAGGGGTCTGCAAACTTAAGGCTGCAGGATAAATTCAGGTTCACTGGTGGTGTGCTTTTGTACAGCCCTTGAGCTAAGAATGGATTTTACATTTTTTAAGGATTTATTAAAAACAAAAAAATATGCAAGAGACCACATGTGACCCCACTGAGCCTAAAGTATTTATTATGTGGCCCTTTGTAGGAAAAGTTTGCTAACCCCTGGTCTAAATCCGTGTTTGCCAGACTTCATACTACAGCTTAACCATTTTTACCATATGTGTATATTATCTAAAATATTTTTACTTTAATTTTATACTCTTATTTTTTTTTCTGAGAGAAAATTTATTTAAAAAGGCAAACCAATATTATTGAAATAAATAGAAAGTAACAGAATAAATGTGTAAGTGTGAAGCTAAAAAGAGTTTGCTTATGGATCATCTCAGTTCTACACTTTATAATACCATGGTTATGGTGAAAGTGTGTTTTGATTCTGGGATATTAGTGTTAGCCAAAGTAAGCTCAAGAATTAAGAAACTATTTCTTTAGCAACAATTATTTTTTAAAAGCCTAGTGGGTAAAGGGCATATTAGGCACAGTGGAGACGAAGAGGTATAAGACATTTTTTACTCTTTTAGAATTTTATTTTTCATTTATCCTAAGTATAAACGTATGTGTGTCATTTATTTTTATTATTACATTTTCTGCTTCTGTCTGGATGTACCTAGCTGGGAATACATGCATTCACCTTCAGAGAACTCCAAAGAAGCTGAAATTCTGGAAGTTCTACGCCATCCAAGGGACTGGGTGCACTGACGCAGGCCAAGCAGCCTTCCTGGGGATTGAGGACACAGAATGTGTGCCCCCAACCCACTGGCCGGCACCGTTGCCACTGTGTGGCAGTTAGTTTACCTGTTTCTTGCACCCCAGCCTTCACTCTGGAGCCTGTCTTCTTGGCAGGAGGAGAATTGTATTTTAAGCACCTCAGGTTTCCATTGGATGTTGTTGGGGGTGGTGGTGGGATGGCAGCTTGTCAGCTGGTTGATATGAATCTCATTTATGCTTTTAGAGTCATTTTATGTGACTAGTTTACAAAATATGACCTTGGGTTTCCTGTATTGAGTTAAGGGAATCTAACTGAATATTATAATTTGTATCAGGGGGCTTCTCATGTTATTTTCATTTTATATCTTTTTTAAAGTTTTAGTTCCTGCCACAAACATCTGTCTTGGGATAAATTTCTTTTCATTAATTCAATGAAGTTGAGCTTATTAGTAATTTTAGAAAGCAACTTGAAATGAAGGTAAAAGTTTTACTTTGTTTACTGAAGTTTCTTTAATCATAATTTTTTGTATTTATGTATGTTGTTGTAGAAATCATAATATTGTACAATACTTGCTTTTTAATAATGATAGATATTCAAGAACATTTGAAATTTTCCTAATCTCTGCATATGTTACAATTCAGTGATTACTTGTAGTTGTTAATTCTACATCACTGTTATTTAAATAAAGAACATATAAGTTATAATTTTGATTTTTGTAGAACTGTAATTTGTTAATGTTGGGATTCTCTACACTTTTGAATGTGAAAGCTTATAACCATAGATTCTCTTATTTAAAATGTTCTATTCCAGACAGTTCTATATGGAAATTTAAACAATCCTGGGGATGTTATGAATATAGGAAATGTTTCTCATTTGGTGATAAACATTTTCCTTCTTTAATTAAAGCAAACATAATGTAAATGTTATTAGTGTGAGAAGGACCTAGGCATTTTATAAATATATTTTTCTTTTAAGAGGAAAATCACAACAAAGTTCTTAATATGGCTTGTTTACATCTTAATATGAACTTCTTTTTTTAATCCATAGTATATTGAAGTTTGAAAGAAATAATATCTTCCTACCTACTATTAAGCTTTATCTTGGAACATGTTGAATGTATGTATGTAACTGTTTGTGAGTCCTTAGGGCTGGAAAATGTATGACTTCTTCAGTCGTCTTATAGCAGATCTGCTGATTAAATTTTATTATGGAATATGTCTGTATTTTTCTTTTCTTTTTTTTCAGGATAAATGACACACAGAAGACAAGTATTTCTTAGTTCTAAAACCCTAGTTCCTCATTCCTAAGTACTTTACCCCCAAAAATATGTTTTGCACTCAAATTTTCATGGCAGCTTTATTCACAATAGCCAAAAGTCAGAAACACAAATGCCCATTAGCAGGAGAATGGATAAAGAACTTGTGCTATATCCATATATTAAAATACTACTTAGTAATAAAAAGGAATGACTGCCGATAAACACAACGATGTGGATGAATATTAAAAAAGCATAGTGCCAAGAGAAAGAAGCCAGACACAAAAGAGCACTCACTGTATAACTTTTAACTACATTATACACAAACCTAAAAAGGTCAAAACTTTAACCATGGAAAGCAGAGCAGTGGTTGCTAGGGGCTGGGGCTGGGGCTGGGAAATTGACTGTGAAAGGGAACAAATGAATATTTTGAGATGTTAGAAATGTTCCGTGTGTTGATTGTGGCAGTGGTTACCAAACTATACATCTACCAAAACTCACTGAACATCACACTTAAAATCATGGAATTTTGTTGTGTATATAACTTATACTGCCGATTAATATAGGATATAGGAATGAATGTTCAAATAAACCTCAGTTTGCCTTTTATAATAAAAAGTCATTTGCATATAGATCTAGCATATTTGTGTCTTGGGCTTTTGGGATCTGGGCATTGGACTAAGATAAAATTTCAGATATTTTCTGTGCCTATCAGTCTTTCATACTATTCAATGTATTTCTCTTACCGATGAGACTAGGGAAGAAAAAAACATAATTGTACAAGGATTGGGGAAAAAGATCATTGTGCTGTTACTCAATTGCATAACTATTGGGAAAAAAAGTTCTGTTATTCAAAGTAACTTTCTCTAACCACTACTTTCTACCTATGAGTATACTCTGCCTGTTCATCTGTTGAACTGAATGTTTCAAGTAGAGAACTTCAGCATGCCAAAGAGCATCAGATTAGAAGGCCAAATAATCTGTTCTTTTATGACTGCTTATCCTTTCACATGTCTTTTGCTGTTACAATTCATCAAGGCTGAAATCAACTGCAGGTTTTTTACTCATGCGTCAGTGCCTAGGCTAGGACCACTCAAAGGCAAGCTCAGCGTGGACTGTAGTCCACAGTGTCCACAGGCAGCTCAGAAGTATTTCACCAAACAAGGTGTGCATAGTTGCCTTCTGATCTAGCCCCCAGATTATGTAGCATCAATTCCTTCACATTCCATTAGTTAAGGGAGTCACTAAGCCATCTACGAATTCACGGGGAAGGGAATTAATCTTAACTCAATGGGAGGAGAGTCAAAAGGAATTTGTGGTCATCTTGGAAACCACCACATAGCCATTTGTACCCAAAACCACAAAATTAAATCGACTCTCCGTTGTACATTGCCTTAACAAAATCTTGTTGAGTCTACTTTTGACATGTGTCTGATTTCCTTCCTCTGTTCACTTCCCCACATTCCCTCTTACCTGAATTTCTGCAATACGATCAATGTAAGAAACGCCCAAGCTTGTAAGAATTTTTATGAATTTATGAGGTGGGAACTGATGACAATTGCCAGGAAGCAAAACCTCAATGGGCTGAGAGAAAATGCTGCAGAAAATGGCAGTTTTGCACCTTATTTTATGTATTACAATCAAAGAGAAGATGTAAGAGGGTTACATGAAATCCACTGGAGATAGATTAGGCAGGTGGGAGAAAGCAAAGTGGGGCGGGGATGGGGGGGCCCTCTGGGATTGGATAAAAAGTAAAGTGATAGGTACATAGCTGTTATACATAGGTGGGTCGTCGTCGTCGGCAGCCGTCCGTCTCGAGAGACGATGGTGTAGCTTCTTCAGAGTCTATCTGCACCGCCAAGAATGGCTGTGCAGTCCGACTCGGGAGTGACATGGTATCTGTCTCCTCCCGTGTTGAATCGACATCTTGTGATGACGCTGAAGCTACAGAGCCTGGGCAGGGTAATATGGAGGGTCTGCTGTTGCCCATGCAGCAGACCCCCCCTCTCTTCGCAGCTGAAGGGTCCAAGGGAAAGACGGAGTCGATACAGCTTGGGTTCAGGTGCGCCGCAGGAGTTGCCGGTGTTGACTACAACGTCAAACCGCCTTAGGGACTCCGGCTCCGGATTTTCTGTCGGGGTTTACTCCCTTAGCCTTTCCTCTGAAGAGGTATGCCGCAAGGCAGCGGAGGTTTTTTGGAGTCAGAGTTTTCCTTCTCTGATGTACCCTGACTGGAAGATCGAACCAGCGACACTTAGCTCGCAGGCCGACGCTCAATCCACTGAGCTAAACCAGCCAGGGCCACATAGGTGGGTACGTCATAGTTAACAGTCAACAATTTACTCAATAACAATAACAAAGAGGGGATCTGTGGTCTCCTGGTGGGGTGCCTGTGCTTTGAGAGGTCTGGTAAGAAGGAAATTTGACTTTCCAAGGGTGTGTTATCCTAGATGCAAAAAAGACAACAGAGAGGCTCAATTAAGGTAAAGAATGAATTTTGTCAGGAAAGAACCTAGCTTAGGACATGACTGCCTGCCATGACCTGCTTTTAGTTAGAATGTTTTTTAATTTATATGCTTTAGATCTCTGAATTTGTAAGGCCACCATTCAGGCCTCCCCTGAACTTGTCAGGTTTAATATCTGGTCCACAATACCCTGCCTGCTTCTGACCTCCATTCTCTCCCTTCAGAATTACTTCCCCAATTTGCATTATTACTGCTCTCCCCAAATAATCTAAGCATCTCCTCATCTCCTGTAGAAAAGATTATGAACTCAACCTGACATCCAAAACAGTGTACCATTTGGCCTGACCTCTCTTTTCAGCCGTATCTTCTACATTTCCCCTGTACTTTTCAGCCTCAGACTACATGCCCACCACTGATCATTTTTTCTGAACACTCCCTGATTCCCTAGCATCTGGCCTATGGTCAGGCTGCTGTTGTCTCTGCCGGTAATCTCTTATTCTCCTGTCCATCCTTCCATGCCCAAGAAACTTTCCATGGAATTGATTTCTTTTACTCCTTCAGCACATTTTACCTTTAGTATTGCACTTGTCAGACTGCATTCAAACAGTCATTTAGTATACACTATACTTGTTACAAAACGTTTAAAGCACGTCTTTCCTTATTTATAATGGCTGCTATCTTGTGAATGACTTGTTCACCTTTGTCTTCTAACACTCTTTTGCAGTATATCATGGTATCAAATTTAGTGTTGTTTGGCTTTCTTTTTTTAAAAGATTTTATTTATTTTTAGAGAGAGGGTAATGGAGGGAGAAAGAGGGAGAGAAACATCAATGTGCGAGAGATACATGGATCGGTAGCCTTTCCCACGCCCTCAACTGGGGACCTGGCCTGCAACCCAGGCATGTGCCCTGACTGGGAACGGAACTGGCAACCTTTTGGTTTATAGGCTGGCACTCAATCCACTGAGCCACACCAGCCAGGGCTGGGTTTCTTTGTAATTATCTTATTCCTAGTCTGTGAAGACAGAAGTTCCCGGTATACATCTTCTAAAATTCCGTTTAGATTGTTTTCAGGGATGTATTGTATTATCTCTGCCACAAGTATTAATTATGTATTTGAAACCCCACACTTGTTTCTCTCCCTCTCTTTCTCCCACCCTTCCCTTCTCTCTAAAACACCAACAACAACAAAAAAACTTGATCCTTCCCAAAGAAACACACATGTAAAATTCCAATTTCTCATAATAAACATAAATCACCATATTTAAGTTAGTGAAGCTTAAACATTTACAAATGTCTTGACTAAATCCTGAATTTAGTATTGTTAGCTGAAACCAAATCATGGGTCATACAATACAAAACCTCACAGACCTGTTTCTACAGGTGGCTTAATACCAGATACACATCAGTGGATACTAGCAGAGCAGGTAATTAAGCTGCATTCCATCTTCCAATCAATGTACTTAGTTTTGTTTCTAGAAGTTAAACTCATTCATCAGTATTTTAAAGAATCCTTCACCTATTAATTCCTATTCATTTTTCAACATACATTTGAACATAAACTTGACATAATCTAATCCATCACAGTTTCAGTGAGTTTAATGAGTTTCAATGAATTGACACAAATACAGTCATTTGGCTTTGTAGTCATTTCAAGTTGCAACACTGACTGACTCTGGCATGGATTCATTTGCTTATGAAATGGTTGGGGTGGTATCAAATTGCAGTTCACAAATAAAGTTGTACCAGCTGAGTGCCTGTATTATTTAACAGCAAATGAATAATGTATTAATAAATAAGTCTTCATAGCCATCTATGCTCAGGTCTGGTCAAAGCAGTTCCCATTTCCTGATTTGGAGAGGCAGCCTGAGGCTTTTAGAATGCTGCATGCCTGCTGCTTGACGGGCTTCTAACCATAGAAATAACGTGCAAGCTTTCAACCCAACTTATCAATGTCCTGTAGTTCAAGTTGTAATTTCACTTAAAAATAATTCAGTAGATATTTTCAAAGAATAAATAATTTTATTACTTAAAATTTTAAATAATATTTACATCAATACAAATAAACTTACTAACTTCTGCTGAAAGTTATAATTCAAATGTTTTTTTTATCTTACCTATTATTCAACATGAATAATGTGAATATTTCTAGAAACCAAGAAGGTCTTACTTTTCATCTTCACCCCCCACTCCCTGTGGTTTTACTAATGTGAGGGAGATGTGGTGTCTCCTTTGTAACAGCAAAAGAGTCTTTTTACTGACACTAGGGTGTGGAGCGAAGACATGGCCATCCCTGCTGCGCCAACCAGAATTCCAACAGGGTTTGTGAGCATAATAAAATGACTGCTGTTTTATGTCACTAAATTGGGGTGGCTTGTTAAACAGCAGTAGATAATCGGAACATATAAGAGACCCTTCACAAAAAAGAGGAGAGCAGTTTTGAGGAGCTTTATATGCCTGCAAGCTGTCTATGCCAATATTTAGAGATGAATCTAAGGCTCAGGGGAGAAGTTAGGTCTAGAGACATATATCTACCAATTATTTGTGCAAAGGTGATTTAAAAGTAGAAGGTGACCCATACAATGAGATTCATACAATTTAATAAGAAAGGAGAGTCTGCCCTGGCTGGGTTGCTCAGTCAGTTGGAGTATTGTCCCCGTACGCCAAAAGGTTGCAGGTTCGATTCTGGTCAGGGCACATACATAGGTTAGAAGGCCAGGTCCCTGGTTGGGGGTGGGTACAGAAGACAACTAATTGATGTTTCTCATGTCGGTATTTCTCTCTCTCTTTCTTTCTCTCTTGTCCTCCCTTCTCTCTCTAAATCAATAAAAATATCCTAGGGTGAGAATTTAAAACAAAAACAAAAAGGAAAGGAGAGTCAACGTCTGAAATTGGGGCTGACAGATGAGCATGGGAAAAGGTGTCAGGGAAGGAAACCATGAAGCAGCTCATTAAATAAATGGAATAGGGAAGAGGGGAATTATAAGGGACAAGTTGGATGTGATTGTAATAAGGGTTAAAACATTACAATAGCTATGCTTCTACACATAGGAGAAGATATTAAAATAATATATGCTATATATAGTAGTGGATAGAGTAGGCATTAAATTCACATTTAAAGATTTTTATTTATTTATTTATTTATTTATCTATTTATTTATTTATTTATTTTTAGAGAGAGGAGAAGGGTGGGAGAAAGAGAGGAATAAATACATTGATCTGTTGCCTCTCACATCCCCAACCAAGAACCTGGCCTTCTACCCAGGTATGTGTCCTGACTGGGAATTGACCCAGCGACCTATTGGTTTGCAAGCCAGCACTAAATTCAATGAGCTGCACCAGCCAGGACAAGTTCATGTTTTAGAAATGATCCTGTTCTTTAAATTACCAAGGTCTTCTCAGGTACTAAAATTTAGGTAATAAAATTATTTCCACTAATATTTCAGGTAGTGTCTCCAGTTTCTCAAATTGTGTTTAATTATGAAATTCTTTAAAGAACCAGTAGGTGGAGCACATTTACTCAAGAAAGTCTAAGTCTAGGTTGTTGGTGTTCATTTTTTGTTTTTTGTTTTTTTTTAATTGGGGGTGGGGTGGGAGTGGAAGAAGAGAAAGTGAATGGGAAAAGGAGGAAGAGCGAGAAGAAAAAGGGGGTGAGAGAAAAAAACAAAAAAAGGGAGACAGAAAGGAGAGACGATGAGAGAGAACTGTTTGAGGTCTCTCTTTCATTAAATTATAGTATATTGAAGAGATTAGGAATTATTGTGTATTTAATCAAGCACTGTTAACTTGACTATGATGTTTGTATCTTGTCAAATGTCAAATGGCTTATGTTTCATTTCTCTCTTTATTACAGAGAGATTCTGAAGTTGGCAATGTTTATAATCCCAGTAATGTTGAATGTATAAAGAAGGGGTCTTCATTTGACTTCCTAGGGAGCTGCTGAACTGTGAATTAGTTGCCTGAAATTAGGAGAAAACTTGTGTATTTTCCATAGAGTACATAATGTTAATTTGACTCTCAAAAGGATAAATGATCCTGAAAAATTGAGGACTACTTATATAAATTGGGAGGATGTCTATACCCCAGGGGCAACATGTGATGATTCAGTGAAGAAAGATAAGGAAACATTTTTATACTTTCAAAAGTTCTATTTTTGTGCATAATTTAATCATTTGTCTATAACAAATTAATACATTAATGCATATATTTAATTCACAAACAAGCAAAGGTATTGGGGGAACAAATTAGCAATACAATCAAAAAACTTCAAAACTAGATTGTCAAAATAAATATTGTACATTTGTATACTTATAAGGGCTAAAAGTGAAAGCAGAGAAATCAGAAAGCAGAATACCTTGATAAATCAAAGAATGAAAACATAATAAAACTGGAACTTCTTAACTTTGGTTAATGTTACAGAGGAGGAAATGGAAATATGCTAATTCCTCATCTGTTTTAAGGGGAAACTAATGGACACTGTCTAAAGAAATGGAGAAAAAGATGTTAATTAAAGATATGATAATACAAGCATTCATAGATGAGAAATAGAAACCAGAATTATTCACAAAACTAGGAAATAAAGAGTGAAGAAAAGCAACCTGTAGAATAGTACATATAGTGTGTTTCTGTTTGTATAAAATTCAAAGGATAGAAAACTAGGTCATAAACCTTTAATTTTTTAATTTTTTATATTTTTAAATATTTTATTTGATTTTTAGAGAGAGAGGAAGGGAGGGAGAAAGAGAGGGAGAGAAACATCGATGTGAGAGAGAAACATTAATTGGTTGCTTCTCCCGCATGCCCCGACTGGGAACAAACCCGCAACCCAGGCACATGCCCTGACCGGGAATCAAACCAGCAGCCTTTCACTTTGCGGAACAATGATGCCCAATCAATTGAACTACACAGGTCAGGACATATAGATGTTTCTAGGTAATGAAACTCTAATGAAAAACCAATGACAAACACAAATTCAGGTGAGTAGGGAGAAGGATTGAGGTAGGGCTTTAATGTTCTAAATATTTTGTTTCTTCAGCTGAATTCTGGTATATAAGTGGCATTTTCAATATATCAATATACAGTAGAATATTTCTTAATATCCTTCTTATATTTTCTAAATATTAATATTTAATTATAAACCTTTTAACCTGGGAGCAGAACAACTCCTTGTTATTTACATGCATATCTGTGGGTTTTCTTGTTGTCATCCTGATGTGTGTTCCTTTAAAAATCAAGTATTTTTTCCTATTATTAAATTAATGCCTATACTTTGTAGAAATTTTAGAAAATAAGCAAAAGTATCAAAAAGAAAATAAACATAATATTTTATATCTCCACTCAGAAATAACCACAACCTCTCAATATTTGGTGAATTTCTTTGTAGCTCTTTCATGCCAATCTGAATATAGATAAATCATACTGTATATATCATTTTGTATGTTCATCTCCCCCTTAACTTTATATATTAAGCATTTCCCTTTTTATTTAAAAGCTTCAAATGCAGAGGCCAGGTTGGGACTGAAAATAGGGGATTTCTTGAAAATTAGCTACTTACTGGGAGCTCTATACCATTGCCCACCCTCTTCCTCCAAGGGAATTTGGCTTTCAGTTGGGCAGGAGATTCAAGGGCTTTTTTTCTAGAAAACTATTTCCAGAATAGTTACCGGAATAGTTCTAGAAAAACAAACAAACAAAGTTACCACTGGGAGCTTTGGTGTTTTCACCAGGAAATGATTAGCTCTTTCCTTTGCTTCCTTCTTATTCTACCCCCAGAGCTTTCTATCTACTTATTAATGCCTCTTTAAAGGAATGGATTATCAGATATTTGAGGGAAAATCTCCAAGTCTGAGAGAGAGAGAGAGAGAGAGAGAGAGAGAGAGAGAGAGAGAGAGAGAGAGAGAGAGAGAGAGAGAGAGCATGCGCAAAAAGACAACAGGCAGACCTCTAGTTAATATCCTTAGACCAATAATAGATTACATTATTTAGAAATAATAATAATAAGATAGACTGAATAGATTAAAAAAACATTTTTTTTCTTTTTTTTTTTGAAAGCAGGACTGGGGAGTCGATAGAAATAAGACAGAGAATTGCTGGTTTTCTTTATGTGGCTTTACTACTGTTTGATTTTTTTTTAACTGCAAGCATTTATTAGATTAATGAAATATTAAAAAGTAAAGGCCATGGATTTTTTAACATTGCAAGACATTGTTTTCATTGTGCATATTTTCCCACCACATTGGTTTTTATTTAATCAGAAAGAACTTTCCATTCTCTTACATTAGTTTTTTTATCATGAATTGCCATTACTTTATCACTTTCTGAAAACCTCTTCCTGTTTTTAACCTCATTGTTAAGATTAATTAAATGCAGGGTACCTTCTAACTACTTCTAACTTGAAGAGATCGGATATGCTTAGAGATAGAATTATTTAACAGATTCTAATAATTCTTCAAGATTCATGGAATTTTATGTGTGGCACTCAAATATCTTTTCTATCTATGCTAATAAGTAAAATTATTGTTCATAAAATTCAGACTGTTTAGTCACAGATTTCATATGCATCAGGTACATCGGGAAAGTATTTCAGAGGGTGCGTGCTGAACAATGTCCCATAGGTGTGGTCTTTTAAAGTTCTTGTTTGGCAGTTTAGAAGTTACATTGACCAATGACCATCTAACAACTTGACCACTCTTTCTGTGGTTATGTCTTTTAAACATAGCAGTCCTCTAGCTCAGCCACAAAGGCATCTCATGAGTTACAGAGGAACTTAAGCATATTTGTGTTTGTGAAGAAACCTAAAAAAAAATTTCCGGTTTTATAGCTCTACTTTACATTTCCTTCAAATGGTATTTTAGTGACAACTTGACTTGCTACCAATGGCTGAAAAACCCAATGTGGCTTGGAAATCACTAGAATAGAGAAATGAAAGGAAAGTTACCCAATTAAAGTATAAAACCCCTGACCCCTCATTGTTTTCCCTTGATCCCCACTAAATTAGAGGAAGTTCAGTGGAAGGATGAGCCAGCCTAGTGCCTGGAGAAACTACTTGGCCTCCTGCCTGGACTGTCCCACAGTCTACGTCCTACCACCGCAGTGTCACCGCTCCATGGTCAGATGGTGTGAGACACAACACAGGCGAGCAAAGAGATAAGATTAAAGGGCACTTCTGTTTAGGAAAAAAGAATTACAAGACGAAGGCTGCTTCTTCCTCAATGTTGTTAAATGGTTTGGTTTTTTCCCGAGCCAAGTTCTTATGTGGACAGGTAGGTTGACATCCTCTCATTCTCACTCTGCTTTTGAGGTGTAACTTTCTGAGTTCACTGTTGTTTGTTCTTCAGAGTTTTTTAGTGCCTTGCAATAATCTTAAAGTCAGAAATGGGTTAATTCCTCTTATTGACATAGCATGAAATTGTATCTGAATGTTTATTAATTCAAAATAAATTTAGAGTTAGAAGTATACACATTTTGAAAATTATATGTACAAAGACAATATAACATAATGTTTTCATTACTTATATGTCTTATCCTTGAGCCCTTTAATTTTCTCCTGTCAGAAAACATTTTAATTATATAATTCTCATAAAAATGTAGGTGGACAGGCTAATATAAAACTCGTTCCCCCCCTTTAATTTTAGTGTACAGTTCTTGACTCGCTTTCATTCTGTAGTTTGATGTTTTATCCTCTGGATTGATTTTAATACTTTCTGTTCTGTTACTAAAATACTTTCTCTTGCCTACACACTTGGACGTCTATTGCATATCTTTTAAAATTTCATGTCATTTATGATCTATATCCCCTCATCAATTTCTTCTTAGCTTTGGAGAATTCATATGTTCTTTTCTTATATGTGGAAGTCTAAATCTAGTCTTACATAATTGTTTCAAAAGATGAGAAACTATTTATTTATTTGTACTTCTAAAATACCCTAAAAAGAGATTAACATGATTTATAATAACATAATATAATGGGATGAATTCAGTTAAAGTAAGAAGGGTTAGAAAAGGTAAACTAATATTGAGAAATGAAGAGGAAATCATAAGTGAGTTCAGTACTGAAATGCTTTTCAAATAAAGTCACAGTTTGGTTGGCACTATATTCCTGGTTTTTGTTTACCAGCTTCAAATCCCTTCCTTGTAGCCTGAAGACAACAGTTCCCTTGTATTACTCAGGGTTCTCCAGAGAAACTGAACAAATAAGTTCTCTATCTATCTATTTATTTATTTATATTAAGGAATTAGCTCATGCAATTACTGAGGTTGGCAAGTCCGAAATCAGCAGTTCAAGTTCTGAGGCTGCGAGGCGCTGGAGACCTAGGGAACAGCTGATGCTGTAGTTCAGTTCTAATGAAGGCCATCTTCTGCAGAATTTCCTCTTGTCTGGGGAGACTTATCTTTTGTTCTATTCAGGCCTTTAGCCCGTTGGAGGAGGCCCACCCACACTGTGCAGGGCAATTTGCTTTACTCAAAGTCCAATGATTTAAATGTTACTGTCATTAAAAACCATTCTCTCAGAAACATCCAGAATAATTTCTGACCACAGACACTGAGACAAAGCCAGTTTCACACATAAAATTAACCATTAGACCAGTGAAGCTTGCTCTTTGCCTTTACTCTCCACTTACCTGGTGTTTCGTTTTTGTTTGTTTGTTTCTTTTTTTTGGAACATGACCCTTTTTCATTTTTCCCTAATCCATGAAGCTTCTCTTAATCCTTTTTTCTCACACTGAAGAAACAGAATTCCAAAGAGCCTATCAGCCCACAACTTTCTATTTTAGGATTGGGCAAAGCTCCTCACTCTTTTGGTGGCCAATGCCTACTTATGCATAGGCACATGGCTTATCTTGGGTTTCTTTCTAACCTCTCCTTCCAAGACCCTGCCCCTACACCCTACAGTTTCATAAAAATTCTTTACATTGTTACAGGCTATCATGAACTACTATTTCTGCTAAAGGGTTTTACTAGAAAGTAGCTTTGCTAGTCTAGCACACATTTTCTGAGTACTAATAATGCTAGTACAGAGGGTTGTGGCTTTAACAATTCACTTTAATCCCTAATGAGGATGATGCAGTAGGCTGGTCCCAGAACAGTAGGCTGGTCCCAGGACCTAGCAGTCTAGTGTGTCTCTGCTACTAGAGGGGATCATATTCCATTTCTCCACCTCTTGTTCCCCTGAAGAATAGAGTCAAACAACAGTCAGGGGCTTGGGGAATTAGTTGCAGGGTTCTAAAGCTTGTGAGAAAAACTAACTTTAGCTTTCTTTCAACAGGGAAAACGAAAACAAACATGAAGTAAAAAATAGGCAAATAGTGGCAACACAAAAAACATTACAGACAGGGACTCAGATATAAGTCTCCTTATTTAACCAGGCACCAGGGAACCCTTAAGTGCATAACATTCAATTCTGAAAATGTTTAAAATATGCCCATATGTTCCGAGCCCAAATCTCAGACCAGTTGCATCTGTGTGGTCTAGGGAAAGTCACACAGACTCTACTTTTAAGGTACCTCATTGTAAAATCGAGAAGAAGAATAGACATGATTAGTCAGGAAGAAGAATTCAGTCATTTGCACATTAGGCTTGTTCCCCTTCTGGTGGAAAATATAAATGTGTATGTATTTTTATATTGTGTAGATAGGTGCATCAGTAAATTGAGTATTCTGATGGAGGAATTTAGTTGAAAAAGTGGAAAATGATTGAGTGATAGGTATTTACACATACATAAAAATATTAAACACATATTTTTTTATGTATGTATGTTGTATTTGGGAAGGAAATAAAATGTTACCCTCCATATTTTTTAATTATTTAATTTACCATTGACTTCCTACCTACTCTTTAACTTTTTGATTCTTTTCTTTTTTTTTCCTTTTGTGGTCAAGTGTACCTCATCTACCATCTCTGCTTAGCTGAGAACATCATACTTGTGACAGTATTTTAAAGTATACCACATCAAAGGTGGGCAAATTTGTTTCCTGGCCCCAAGAGTCTGCCCCAGTGGCCCCAACTGCTCCTACCCATAATCATCTAACCCACTTGCAACCCAGGCATGTTTAGTATCTGTAACTCTCATCTGATTCTCACATACCACTCAATGACATTGCTCATCTCTTTGTAAATTTAAATTTAGATTACCACTTACATGCTCCATTTCCCCTCACACCAGCTAATAGTAATAGCTGATGTTATCAAGGATTTAGTATGTGCCAGGCACTGTTCTAACATTACATGAGTTAACTTATTCAGTGTTTTAAATAGTTCCATAAGAAAGGTACTGCTATGCCCATTGCATATATGAGAAAATCTGAGTGATAGAAGGATGAAGCATTTGCTTGATACCACAGAGCTAAGTATCCAGCCACAAGGAGTCTGGCTTAAAGGCACACACTGAACTATCACTGAGTTATGAAATCTCAGTGGGTGTCAAGGTTGCCTCAAGGCTGAGGAACCTCCAGCACCTAACCATGACTTGCATTCTGTAAGGGAGCTGGAAATGTCTTGTGCTTGTTGGTCTCTAAAAACAAATCCTATTGTTATGGAAAAGATAAAGAAAAGAAATCTAGGGACTTCCAGCCAAGATGGAGGCACAGATACACATGCTTCACCACCCTTCAAAACAATAAGAAGAAATACAACCACCTCAAAACTAGAAACAACTAGAACTACCAGAAAACTGAGATGCAAGGAGGTCTAACAAACAAAAATATAAAGAAGCAATACTCACCTAGACAGGTAGGAGGGATGGAAAAGGGGCAGAGAGGATGCAGTGTAGCAGTGCGAGTGGCAGCAAGGCAGCAAGGCAGTGGCTGTGGCTGGCCAGGCCAATGGAAAGAGTAGTCACATATTATAGAAGTTGGGAGGGACACCTGGGGTGCAATCCAAGTCTTAGACCAGACTACGCAGCTCATAGCTTCAGTGCCAGAGAAGATAAAGCCTCATTGCCTCTGATGGTGAAAACCAGTTGGGGGTTGGGGGCAGAGGAAGAAACTGCCAGTCTCTCAGCAAAGTCCACTTGTTTACTGGGCCTGCATGGTCCTATAATGTCCACAAATCCACCCACTCTGGGAACAATGGCCAGGACAGCAGCTAGAGAGGCACCAGTCCCATATGGGAAGTGGAAGAAATGCCTGAAAAAGTGGCGAGTGCTGACCAAGCGGCATTCTTCCTTCTCAGATTCCTTCCCAACATACGATGCCACAATGTGGTGAAACAGGTCACCCCACACTGACAAATACCAAATGCTCCACCACTTACAATGTAACAAGTGTGACAGCTCTACCTAAGACACAGGCAAACATGGGAGGCAGTCAAGTTAAGAAGACAGAGAAATATGACCCAAAAGAGGGAGCAGATTAAGGTTGCAGTGGAAGAACTAATCAACGAGGAGATATCCAACCTAACGGATAAAGAGTTCAAAACAGTGGTGATAGTGATGCTCACAGATTTGACAGACAAGATTAAGTACAACAAACACATAAGAAAAGAAATGAAGGCTACTCTAAGTGAAATGAAGGAAAATCCATATGAAACCAATGGTGAAGGGAAGGAAGCTGGGGTTCAAATCAACAATTTGGCACATAAGAAAGAAATAAACAGTCACCCAGTACAGAATGAAGAAACAAGAACTGAAAAAAAATGAGGAAAGGCTTAGGAACCTCTGGAATAACTTTAAACATGCCAATATCCAAATCATAGGTGTGCCGGAAGGAGAAGAAGAGGATCAAAAAATTGAGAACTTATGTGAGAAAATAATGAAAGAGAACTTTCTTGATTTGGCAAAAGAAATAGACTTACAAGTTCAGGAAGCACAAAGAGTCCCAAACAAAATAGACCCAAAGAGGATGACACCAAGACATATTATAATTAAAATGCCAAAGGTTAGAGATCAAGAGAGAATCTTAAAAAGCAGCAAGAGAAAAGAAGAGAGTTACTTGCAAAGGGGTCCCTATAGGACTATTAGCTGATTTCTCAAACGAAAGTTTGCAGGCAAGAAGGGACAGGTAGGAAATATTCAAAGTGATGGAAAGCAAGGACCTACAACCAAGATTACTCTATCCAGCCAAGCTATCATTTAGAATGGGAGGGCAGATAAAGTGCTTCCCAGATGGGGTAAAGTTAAAGGAGTTCCTCATCACCAAGACATTATAATATGGAATGTTAAAGGGACTTATTTAAGAAAAAGAAGAAGATCAAAACCATAAACATTAAAATGACAACAAACTCACAACTATCAACAACTCAATCTAAAAATAAAAATAAAAACAAACTAAGAAAACAACTAGAGTAGGAACAGAATTATAAGTATGGGAATCATTTGGCATGTTATCAGCTGGGGAGGGGGAAGGGGGAGAAATGGGGAAATAATGCAGGGATTAAGAAGCATAGTTGGTAGGTACAAAATAGACAGGGGGATGCTAAGAATAGTATAGGAAAGGGAGAAGCCAAAGAACATACAGGCATAACCCATGGACATGAACTAAGGGGGGGGGGGGGCAACTGCTGGAGGGAAGGGGGGGTACTGGGTGGAGAGGAGCAAAGGGAAAAAAATTGGGACAACTGTAACAGCATAATCAATAAAATATACTTAAAAAACCTAGGGAACTTATATTCTACTAATGTATTTTTATATATTTTTCCTTTTCTTATTTTTTTTTTTTTTTTACAGATCCTGCCTCAGGTTTATTTGTGCAAATTGCACAGGAAACACCAGCCCCATGCAGATAGCAGCCCAGGGAGTCATACCAGTCCTTCCTCTCACATTGGCAGACAGAGGCCTCTACTCTGGAACTTTGGTGGGGGCCTAGGTACCTGTGGGAGCCTGAGCCTGTGCTGCAGCCTGAACCTGAGCTGCAGCTGCAGCCCGGGGCTTGGTCTGACCCTCGGACTTCACCTTTGGCTGGCAGAGCCTGAGACTCCTGGCAATGCAGGCATGAACATGTTTTCCAAGCTTGGGGTGGGAATGTAGGCAAGTGGATTGAGCTTGCATCTGCTGCTGTTTGGGATCTTGGGTTTGACATTCTTGAGCTTTAAGAGGACCTTGGTAGACTCAGCATGTGCACTTATGGCCTTGGCATTGTTGGCCCGTATCTTCTTCAGGCCCATCTTGTTGTGCTTCTTGGCAAAGCACATGTTCTTCAGCAACTTGGGGTCCACCCCCTTAAGAAACTTGTATCTTTGTGATCTGAGTTTCTTAATGCTATTTCTGTGCCATTTCAGGACTGATTGTGTGTGGTGTAGTTCTTGGACTTGGCTATATCTGCACTGAAGCCTGTGTCTCCCAAAGCCTTTTTTCCTATATTATATTTAAAATTTTAGATTAAGCTGACTTTTAATGAATTCAGAATCAAAGAATGCTAATGATATTAAGGCTTTTCTTGCACTGATTTTTTGTTCTAAGTATCAACCTGTGGTTTGCTGACAACTATAGAAGTATGGATAGAAACTCCCTGTTATGCAACAAACCACTTCCTTTGTCTGTTTATTTATTTATCTGCAGTGTTTTAGCTAAACTTTTCTTCACTTACAGTGTCATATGATTGCAACTGTCTCACTACATGGAGCACAAATGTCTCTGATATGGACTGGGTGGCCAGATTTAGAGGTTAGAATCCTCTGTAAATAACACCTCTTTAGGGTGGTAGAAAGGATTACCTATGTTAATATATGTAAAGCACTTGAAACAGTTCCAAACACTTAATAAATGTTTTTAAAGTTATTATTATTATTATTATTATTATTATCATCAAACCCCCACAATCTTAGGAAATATACTTAGTCCAGCCTTCTGCAATCAGAAGCTTCAACTCAGTTCAGCCTGAAGGATAAGAAAGCGAAGCCTCTAGTTTCATAAGAACATAAGATCTTAGATTTGGAGGGAAGCTCAACTGTATGCTGCTCACACTTCTCTACAATGTACCAAACAGGTGATCGTTGTGAATCTGTTTGAGCATTTCCAGTGACAGAAGCTCACTACCTCTCAGGAAATTTCATCTCATGATCAGACAGCTTAATTTTAAGTAAGTTTGTACTGTATATTGAACCGAAATTTATTCTTCTGTAAATTCCATATGTTGGTGCCAGTGGTGGATCAGTAAAGTAGTAATTTTCTAATTTCTTGGGCAGAAATGCTTCAGGAGTCATTAAAGTGTTTGATTCGAATTTTATTTTTTAAGTAGATTTTTGAGTTACTTGTTAAAACTGAAATTCTAGAAAAAGGAGCATGTAATATCCTTGGGGAAATTGCTTAGTTTTTCTCTCAGCTTTTTAATCTGTAAAATGGATAATTAGTAGATGAATAGTAAGCACTCAATAAATATTACTTGCATCTTTAGAATAATTATCATTGTGTTATTGGCATTTTGATAAAGCTTCCTTAAATCTCTGCGATTCTAATTTGTTCTTGCTGCTGACAGTTCTCAGCTATCTTCTTCCTTAACCCAATGAAGGACTCCTTCCAAGGGTCCAAACTCCAAACTTGGCCTTGTAACAAACTAGGCATGAGCCTTCCTGGGTCCACATCCTCTTCAGGATAATCCATCAGGACTGATCACTCAACTTCCTGCAGTTACAGTCCCTGAATATCTTCCAAGACAGGTGTTCACATGCCCAGCTTTCCTTGTAGCAGGGATCCCCAGGAGTTGAGTTTCACTAGCACCTGTCCTGAGTATCTTCCCATGGCTGTGTGACCCATGTAACTGCTGCCCCCTGCAAACCCTGTTGTTTCTGCACAGTCTCAGCTGCCAGACTCCCCAAAGGACCCTGTGACCCCAGAATAGGGAAAAATCCATCACAACAGGTTTCTACTTTGGGGATTATTCCTGTCTCAATGTTAATCCAGCTTTGTAGAGGCTGGAGACCTGAAGACTAAGGAGGCTTGGTAGCACTCAGTCCTCAATTCAGAAAACTATCTTGAGTGTTTCTCCTGCTTACCACACAGTTCCTCTGAGGAGAAGACAGAGTGAGGAGGAGGTCTGTCTGAGCTTGGCTAAAATGATACTCCCCTTTGGCTATCTATCCTATAAATATCTGTGGAGCATATTTTAAACTAGTTTTTAAGATTATAAATGTAATGTACATGTATGTTTATAGTAACATTTTTCAAACATTACTAGTGTAAGTAAAGAACTAAAATAAGTTATATATCCCTAATTACTATCACACTAATTCCACTGTCCACTGATAGACCTCCTTAAACATTGTTGCAGATTTTCATGTTCTTATGCATATAATTACACATATATGCCTGTTTTTATAAGAAAACTGAGGAAATCTTATTATAAATACAGAAATATGTGCCTCACATACTTTATTATGTATTTGGGGAACTTTCCCATAGCAGCACATAAAGGTTGCTTTCTTCTTTTCTATGGTTCTATACCATTTCAGTAAGTTAAAATTTTTTATTTAATCAGTACTTATTAAAGAATATTAAGTTTTTTTGTTGTTATTCTTAATTGTGGTAACTAGTTTCAAACTATGGCCTCCAATGAGCCTCATCTATCAGTATTCATGTCCTTCCCTCAGTGAACTGGGCTGATCTGTGCAACATGATGCTATGGTGGTGATGTATGACTTCCAGGACTAGGTCATGAAAAGCATTGCAGTTTCTGCCTTGCTCTCTCTTGGATCACTCACCCCCATGTCATGGGGACACCATAAGTGTTCTACTTGAGTGAAAGGTCTGTGGGGTAAGGAACTGAAGCCTCCTGCAAATTGTCAACCACTTGAGTGAGTCACATTGGAACTGGATCTTCTGCCCCAGTCAGATCTTAAAACAACTGCAGCCTTGGCTGACAACCTTGACTACAGCCTCATGACACACCCACTCAGCTAAGCTGTTCTCTAACTCCTAAGACACAGAAAATGCATGAGATAATAAACTTTATTATGATTCTAAGTTTTTAAGTTTGGGGGAAATTTCTTGAACAGCAGATAACTGTTATACAAACAATATCACAGTAATCATCCATGTCTGCTCATTTTTGTGAGACTATGAAAGTCTGTACAACAAGTTCCTAGAAGTAGAATTACTGAGTTGAAAAGAATATGCATATTAAATTTCATTTGAAATGTCAAATTTATTTTAACAATGTCCCATAGTAAATGAATGGGTTTCTTCATATTTACCTCAACTTTGTAGCTCACCCTAGATTTTTGTCATTTTACAGGTTTAAAAATATTTCTTTTTCTGTTTGAATTTCTTGGTTCTGCATGAGGTTGAGCATTTCCCCATATATTTACTAGCCAGTTATATGTATACGTCTGTCAATTACTGTCTTTTACTCAACTTTATATTGAATTGCTTATCTTTATCCTTTTAATTTTTTTGAGTTCTTTATACAAGAAGAAAATTAGACATTTAAAAAATAAGTGTACAGAAGGATTGAAGATGTGGAGGAGTAAGTGGAAACTACACTAACCTCCTCCGCAGACCAAACTGAAATTACAATTAAATTAAAGGAAAATTAGGGATGTCTGCTTTTACCTCTCTTATTCAATATAGTACTGGAAGTCTCAGCCACAACAATAAGACAAGAAGAAGAAATAAAAGGCATCCAAATTGGAAAGGAAGAAGTAAAACTGTATATGCAGATGACATGATACTGCACATAGAGAACCTTAAAGACTCCACTAGTAAATTTCTACAACTGATAAACAAATACAGCAAAGGAGCAGGATACAAAATTAATATCCAGAAATCAGTTGCATTTTTATATCCCAATAATGAACTAACAGGAAGAGTAATTAAGAAAATAATCCCATTCACAGCTGCTTCAAAAAGAATAAAATACCTAGGAATAAACCTAACCAAGGACGTAAATGACCTGTATTTGGAAAATTATAAGACACTGAAGACAGAAATTGAAGAAGATACAAATAAATGGAAGCATATACAGTGTTCATGCATTGGAAGAATTAACATTATTAAAATGTCCATGCTTCCCAAAGCAATCTATAGATTCGAGATACTAATGATGCATTTCACAGAACTAGGACAAATAGTTCAAAAATTTATATGAAAACACAAAAGGCCCCGCATAGCAACAGCAATTCTGAGAAAGAAGAATAAAGTTGGAGGAATCATGCTACCTAATATCAAATTATACTACAAGGCCAAAGTAATCAAAACAGCATGGTACTGGCATAAAAACAGACACATAGATTAACAGAACAGAATAGGGGGCCCAGAAATAAACCTGCATCTTTATAGTCAATTAATATTCAACAGAGGAAGCAAGCACATACAATGGGCTAAGATAGTTTATTCAGTAAATGGTCTTGGGAAAATTGGGCAGATACAGCCAGGAAAATGAAACTAGACCACCTCCTTACACCATACACAAGAATAAATTCAAAATAAATTTAAGAGTTAAATATTAGACCCCAAACCATGAAAATGGTAGAAAAAAACATAGGCAGTAAAATCTTGGATATTGCTTGTAACAAAAATTTATCTGGTATACCTCCCCAGGTAAGGGAAATAAAATTTAAAAAATGAACAAATGGAACCACACCGAACTAAAAAGTTTTTGCAAAGCAAAGGAAATCATCAAAAAATAAAAAGACGACACAGTGAATAGGAGATCAATACATCTCATCAATACATATTCACCAATACATCTGACAAAGGGTTAATATCCAAAATTTATAAAAAACTTACAAAGCTCAACACCAAAAACAAACAAATAAACAAACAAACCCATTTAAAAATGGGCAAACTACTTGTATAGATACTTCCCCAAAGAGAACATACAGATGGCCAATAGACATATGAAAAGAGGCTCATTGTCACTAATCATCAGAGAAACGCAAATGAAATCCACAATGAGCTACCACCTCAAACTGTCAGAATTGGCTACTATCAATAAATCAACAAACAACAAGTGTTGGTGAGGATGTGGAGAAAAGGGGAACCCTAGTGCACTGTTGGTGAGAATGAAGACTGGTGCAGCCACTGTGGAAAACAGTATCGCGATACCTCAAAAAATTTAAAATGGATCTGCCTTTTGATCCAATTATCTCACTTCTGGGAATATATCTAAAGAAATACAAAACACTAATTCAAAAGAACATAAGTACCTCTACGTTCATCACAGCATTATTACAATCACCAAGATATGGAAGCAGACCAAGTGTCCATCAGTAAATGGGTAGATAAAACAACTGTGGAATATTTACACGATGGAATACTACTCAGTTGTTAAAAAAAAAAGGAGAAAATTTTACCTTTTGTGTCAGCATGGATGAATCTGGAGAACATTATGCTAAGTGAAATAAGCCAGTCAGAGAAAGACAACTACCATATGATTTCACTCATATGTGGAATCTAATGAACAAACTGAACTAAGAAGCAAAATAGAGATAGAATCATAGATAGAGAGCAGGCCAACAGTTCTTGGGGGAGAGGTGAGGGGGTAGAAAGACCAAGCAAAAAAGAAAGAAGACTCATGGACATGGAGAACAGAGTGGTGATTGCAGGAGAGGGGAGAGTGGTATAAGGGCTCTAAATGGTAATGAGAAAAAGTACAATAAAAAGTTAACAATAAAAACAAAGTAATAAAAGTATGTGTACACATTTTCCAATATTTTGAAATTTTTATTTTAACATTATGGATTGTTTTCAGAGTAGAAGATTTTTACATTTAGTAGGAAACTGTTTTTAAAAAGTATTTTGGATTTTATAAAAAGTTGTCTGTACCACCTCTCAAATTATTAAAGGAAAAATTATTGTATCTTCTGGTTCATTTCTTATGTGTTTTCTCCTATCATCAGTGGCGACTGGAAAACTTGGTCTCAAAAAATGAATATGAAAGCCCTGATTTGTAGTATTTTCCCATTTCTGAAGTCTAAACACTCGCACCATGCCCACTTGCAAGCTATCAATGTGACTTTGAACACAAGAGTTAGCTAGAAAGAGAAGTGCACAGTCAGTTCTTGCCAGCTTGTCTCTGCCAGCTCTAGAACACCAATGCACCAGAAATGTATTCTGACAAAAGAGATGAGAGAGATCCAGCTTTTTAAATGATTTTATTTTCCCCAAAATGGCAAACTCATTTTTTTCTATACTGAAGTGCTCAACCTTATCACATTCATATCTCCTAATGTATTTGGGTCTATTTCTGTACCCTGTATTCTTCTTTCTTGGTTATCTATCTATTTCAGCACTCTGACAGTATTAATTACTAGAGTTTTATAATACCTTTTTAATATCTGACAAGACTAGCCCTCTCCAATAGTCTTCTTTTCCAGAATTTTCTCTGGCTCTATTCATCTATTACTCTTACAGAACTGCTATTGATTTAGAAAGGTTTATAACTTTGCCTGGTCATTTAATAAATTTAAGTTTATAAATGTGCATAACTAAAAGTATACTATAACAATGTGTACATGCTTATTTCCCTGACTAGAATCAGAATACTTTTTGGTGAATGCTTCCTCAAGCACCAACACTCAGTTAAATAAAAGCAATTGAACATATATCAGTAACTTGGTCATATTTTGATAACACTTTCACATAAATGGTGTTAATACTGACTGTACATTTTAGGTGTATGTCAGACTTTTATATTTATACTAAAGAATGCAAGCAAGTTGTTAGTGCCCTTCAGAACTTCTGATTCATTTTAATGAGAGTAGATTGTAATTTATTTTAAAGAACTATTTGTGAATATTTATTGTTATGAATTGGATTTTTCTCAATGCTATTAAACTAAATAAAAATAAAAATAAATAGATTGGAGGCTGCCAGCTGAGGTAGATGTTAAGGTGCATGTAAGATGATAACTTTCATTAAAAGATCTAAACTTTCTAACATAAATTTATATAGATTAGTTAATATATTATGTATATGAGTATAAGCTTTTATTTCAACATAACATATGTTTTCACTATTAAAAATGTTTGAAATCTACTGAGCTGAGGTTTTAGCAAAATGGGAAGGGTGGGGCAGAAAGAGGTGTGTCTCTAACTCACTTAAAAAGTTGCTAGAGTTTCTCTTTAGTTCTTCAATTTCCCACGCACATCACCCCATGTACCTTAGGTACTAAATGACCTCACCTCTGCTTTTTGTTTGATTGTTTTTTCCCTCATATTAGTATTTTTAAAGTTTTATTGTATTTTTCCAATTACAGTTTACATTGATGGATTTTTGTTCTAATTTTCATTCTCTTCCTCACTCCCTTATCAAAAACTCATCTCACAGGATGAAGATAAGTGATTGTCAGGGGTCTGGGCGGAGGGAGGGAGGAATGCAAGTACAGAGGATTTTTAGGGCGGTAACACTACTCTGTATGATACCATAATGGTGAACACATTATGTAATTGTTCAAACCCATAAAATACACCACACCAAAAGTGAGCCTTAATGTAAGCAATGGGTTTTGGATGACAGTGATGCGTTATTGTACGTTAATCAATTGTAACGCACGCACCACTCTGGTGAGGGATGTCGACCGTGGGGGAGGCTGTGCCTGTGTGGGGCGGGGAAGTCTCTGCGCATGCCCCTCAGTTTTGCTGTGAGCTGAACTGCTCCAAAAGTAAAGTATATTAAAAAAATTATCTCAGAACCTTTGTGGTATTAATGTGCAAATGACTGGTGAAAGATTTAAGGGCTACCTCTCCCAAGGGCCTTCGTGTTTTAACAGGGAACGAGTGTGCAAAGCTGATGAACTCGAGCTTTGGTTCTGGCTGTAGGTGGATGAGCCAGTTTATGAACATCACAGGCTTCCCATGAATTATGAGAGCAGGGGAGCAGAGATGAAAGACAAGAGGTAAAAAGAAAGAGCCAATGAACTGAGGACACAAGATTTGTGTTCTGGTCATGACTCACTCACTTTCTAGCTGAGTGATGTCGAGAACTCCCTGAAATTTATTTTTCTCACCTGATTAAAAAGCCTGAAAATAGAGCATCCTATCAGTACTTTAATAAAGATAAGTTGAGATAACATGTAAGGACTTGCTTCATTAATTGAAGTAATACAGAAGTGTTGATTATTACAAGGAATACATACAGATGTGCTTTTGAAATATTTAGACTCCAGAATGACAGTGGGAGCAGTCTGCCTGGATTCTACCAGTTTTATTCTCCTTTTCCATTAACTCAGAGTCTCTGTTTTCTTACCTCTAAAACTGGGATCACATCCCTGGCTGGTGTGGCTCAGGGGATTGAGTGCGGGACTATGAACCAAAGGGTCAGCAGTTCAACTCCCAGTCAGGGTATGTGCCTGGGTTGCAGGCCAGGTCCTCAGTTGGGGGTGCATGAGAGGCAACCACACAGGATGTTTCTATCCCTTTCCTTCTCTTTCTTTTCCCCTCTCTCTCTATAAAAAAATAAAATCTTTTTAAAAAATTGGGATAACGATATTTACTTCTCTGGCTGTTGTACGGATTAAAGTAGATAATGTTTTAAAAGTATTTAGAAAAGTACCTGCCACTCCCCACTCCCATCCTAGTAAGTGCTCAAGAAAGGTTGTTGCTATTTTCTTTCCAAATATACAGAAAAGACAACAGTGCTTGTCCCTGAAGTTCAGCTCAATCCAAACTCATGTCCCATGGCCCTAGAAAAAAGGAACTCTGATTTTCCACATGGCTACTCTTAGGCCATTTATCACTCACTTTCTACCTCCCTCTGCTCACTGCTGCCATTGCTCACTCTTCAACCCTTTAGGGTGGGTATGTGGCTTTTGTTTCCACCCTTCTATGAAAATTATACTTGTTTTAGAGGAAGTAAACTTGTAAAGGGTTTTTAGACAGTTAAAAGTGAAGTGATGCATTTAGAAGGGGAGTGAATTTTTAAAACAGAACAGCCATCAATTCCATTTTAACTTGCCGTATATAGTTAAGATCAGTATAAGTGAGAACTAGAATAATCCTGATTGTTTGTTACTGTTGATATATTTCTGAAAAGTATGTTTATTCTTCTTTTCTTCATGTTTATATTTTCAGTCACCGCCTGTCTTCTTGGATGAAAATAACTCCCCTTTTACAAAACGGCTGGGTTTCTCCCGGAGGAGGGAGGTTCTGAACCTTGCGTGTAATTGCTTTTCTCTGTTTAGTAAGGAGATCAGTCACTAAGTCACCCTTTGCTCTCCAGTGAGGGTTGCTACCTCTTGTTTTCACAAGAAATGGTAAAGCAAATGAGTCAGCCTCTATGACTCTTGAAGAATGGCACGCAATGTTCAGGCTAACCTCAATCTTAGCTGTCACTAAAGATATTTCAAAAAAAAAAAAAAGCCTTCAGAAACCCTTCTTCCAGAAATACAGGCACACATCTGGCTTCTTTCTTTTTTTAATTTTATTTGCCTTTCTAGATTTCATTTAACTTTTTTAAAACACCAAAGTATGATTTTTAGTTTGATTAAAGTAGCAGTGATAGAGTAGCGTGTGACCTTCTCCTTCGGGTAAGATTCTGAATAATTATGTGTGAATAGAAAGTATTTTGAATAGTAGAAGAGGGCTGGTGTGTTTATTCTCCTAATTATTTGTCACCTCCTAGTCAACAGTATTAGAAGGACCTTTTTGCTTATGCTGCATTGTTGGTTTCCTTTTGTTTCTGAGATTAATTTTGTTTCAATAACTTTTCATAACTTGTACCTTGTTTTCTCCTCTGTTGCTTTTGTAACTATATTTTTTTAGAAATCACAAATGCTGTTTTAACTACTTGGAATAATATGAACAACAAAACAATTCTTGAGTAATAGGAGAAAAACAAAATATGTGACCAAGAAATTCTAAGTGAAACCCAAATCTAAACTACTTTTTAAATCGGATTTGTAAATAATCACTTGTTTATAAAGGAGGTAATGATTTACATGGTGGGAAGAGGGAAAAGATTTTGGTTCCTTTGAACTTTTATTATCGTCCCTGAACAGATATCCTCTAGAAGAAAAAAAAGCTGATAACAATGCCTGGCAAATATTTGACTTGGTAATGATTAATATTTGTTGAATAAATGAATGAGCTACAGAGTCATCCATCATATAGTTATCTACATTCCTTTGAAGCTAATCTTAGTTTATGTTGCATACTGTATATAACAACTTTTTTGTTTTAAGTGTTCACATTATTTTCAAAATCACATGTCTTCAGCATTAAGAAAAGTGAGTTTGCTTTTCCCAACTCTGGTATTCCAGAACTTGATTGAATTAGTCTTAGAGCATAAAACAGAGAAATTTTATATCCCCCCCTCATTGATGTATACTCCCTAACTCAGCTGAACCTCTGATTCACTAAGAAGTAGAAGAATTCTGGCTTAGGTTGTAAACAACAAATCCGTAAGGAAACAAACTGTTTACCAGCATATTTATAGCATGGCCTATCTGAGGATAAATGTTAATTAGTTATGGCAGATAAGAAAGAGAAGTATGATTTATAAGTATTGCTGGCAGAAGGTTAATTATAGCTGAAAGGTCTATTACTATGTGGTAATAATTTATTGCAATAGACCCAAACAAGGTTTTTTTGTTAGTTCCTTTTTTTTTGATATGCTTTATTGATTATGCTGTTACAGTTGTCCCAATTTCTTTTCCTTTGTTCTCCTCCACCAAGTGACCCCTCCCTCCAGTTGTCCCCCCCAGTACATGCCCATTGGTTGTACATATAGTTCTTCTCATCATCTTCCTATCTACTCCACTCCCTCTTATTATGCTTCTTAATTCCTGTACCATCTCCCTCCCTTTCCCCTCACCCCCTCCCAGCTGACCTCCCTGCAAAATATTCCCCATACCTATAATTCTTTTCCCACTCTTGTTGCCTACTTAGTTTGCCTTTGTTTTGATTTCCTAGCTTCTGTTGTTGGTTGTTGTGATACAGTTTTCATTTTAATGTTCATAGTTTTGATCCTCTTTCTCCTAAACAAGTCCCTTTAACATTTCATATAACAGTAGTTTGGATCTGATGATGTCCTTCAGTTTTACTTTGTCCTGGAAGCACTTCCTCTGCCCTTCCATTCTGAATGACAGCTTCGTTGGATAGAGTAATCGTGGTTGTAGGTTTTTGATTTTCATTCCTTTGAATATTTCTTGCTAGTGCCTTCTTGCCTGCAAAGTTTCTTTTGAGAAACCAGCTGATAGTCTTATTGGGACCCCTTTGTATGTAATTCTCTTATTCTCGCTTGCTGCTTTTAAAATTCTCTCTTTATATTTAATTTTTGACATTTTGATTATAATGTGTCTTATAAGGTGTGGTTCTCTCTGGGTCCAGTTTTTTTGGAACTCTCTGTGCTTTCTGGACCTGTAATCTATTTCCTTCCCCAAGTTAGGGAAGTTCTGCTTCATTATTTTTTCACATAATTTTTCAATTTCTAGTTCTTCTTCTTCACCTTCTGGCAACCCTATGATTCGGATGTTGGCCTGCTTATAGCTGTCCCATAGGTTTCTGAGCCTCTCCCCATTTTCGTCACTTTTTGTTTCCTCTTTCTGCACTGGTTGTTTGTTCCTTCCCTATGTTACAATTTGTCGATTTGATCCCTGGCTTTCTTTCCCTTACCACTTGTTTCGTATGTGTTTTCATTCATTTCAGCAAGACTAGCCTTCATTCCTTCCCCATCTTGTTTAAGATCTGCTGTTAGGTCTGTACGCATTCATATAACCAAAGGGCTGAACTGTGCCTCAGAAAGACTTCCTATCTGCTGAGTCGTTAGATTAGATATTTGCTGTCTGGTCAGCTGCATCACTGGGATCTCTATCATGATCTGCGCCATCCTGACAGTTTTGTGTTTACCTTTGGTTCCTGGATGGGGCTGTCACACCTCCTACACTATAGGGGGCAGAGCCCTATGCTTTCATCACAACCAGGCGACCCTTCTCACCACACTGTGGCATTTTCTGTGGGGACGGGGGTCCAAGATGGATTCCTGCCGTTCACTCTCTGCTGAGAGACTAGGAGCCTCCTCCTCTGTTCCCATGTCCTCTGGCCCTCACAGTCTAAGACAATGGGGGTCTGCCTTCCCTGGCATTAGAATTGTGAGCTGATGGGTTTGGTCTGCAGCTAGGGGCACTCCCCAGGCACTTCTTGCCTTCCCTTAAATATGGGTGTCTGTGCTTACTGCCATCCTGCCACCATCACCACTGCTGCTATTGCCAGCACAGCTTGACCTCTCCGCCCCGGCTTTGCTCCTCCTAGCCATCTGGATAAGCACCACTTCTTTATAACTTTATACATTAGACGTCCATTTATTTTCTGGAACTTCTGGTTATTTCTGGGTTTGGAGTAGTTGTACTCCTCAGTTGTGGAGGGAGACAGAGCGTGTCACTCTAGGCCTCCATCTTGGCTGGAAGTCCTAACAAGATTTTTATAGTATATATTAATAGTATTTTGAGAGGCCTAGAGGAACTACAAGAGGAAGAAAGCAGAAACTGATTCCTTTGATCAACAGAGAATTTATTTACAAAGACACTCACTACCATATTCAAAATTTCCAGGAACCATAAATGGTTGATTAGCCATATCTGTTGTGAGTATAGGAGTTAAGAGTAAAAGACTTTGCCATATATTTGTTATCCTAGGTTAGATGTTGCAGAGAATTTTGGTTAGAAATGTAATTAAGAGTATGGCTTCAACTGTAAAGTTTTGATAAAGAAATACACCAGATAAAGCAGGACACAGTATTAGATCCTCAGACTGAAATAGTTCTGTGTTACGATTGTAGAAGTTTGGCTCAGTGGACTCCTGAAATAATGCTAGGTGTTTAAAAGGGGGCTCTATAGTAACTTTTCTCAAGTTAAGAACGTGGTAGTGTGGTCAGAGGTTAAGTATATTTACACTGCGTGTACCCAAAGGAAAACCAGCCTTACATGTATTTAATTACAAAGAATAGCAAGTAGAAAACTTTTAGAACTTTTTGTATTGGGGGAGAAGGGGAGGTCAAACTTTTAATCTCTATGAGTAAGGAATCATTTTAGATTTCTATACTTTAACCTATTCCATACCAAAAAGCCTGCATTGCTCTGGGAGTGCATCAGTAAGAGAATTTTCTTCCTCTGGCTTTTCTTCAGTATGGATACTCTCCCACAGTTTGGGGACATTAATTTAAGAGAGTTACTTCAGGAAATACTTCAAAATGTCTTGTATTGGCTTTGAGAGTATTCATTCCCCTGACTCTTGCCCTGTGGGGTTGCTTCATGCTGACAGCCTTCTCTAGAGACAGTTTAGAGAGGGCTGCACAACTCTCTTCTTTAGGGGTCTGGCAACTGGTCCATCTCCTCTTCCTTTTGGAAATAAATACAAGCTTTGTTGTTACCAACCCCAGGTTACTGTACTGTCCCATGTGATGCCCTGTTATTAAGCACCCCCCCTTAAGTTAGCATAATTTTGGCAAGTCATTCTTTTTCTCCTGGGATCCAGACACATCACCTAATATCATGAAAGAATGTAAGAAGCATCTTTAGTGTGAAGTAAGAGTTTCACACAATCAGAGAGACAGAATGAGAGAGACAGAGCAACAGTCCACTAATAATAGATCATTCAACATGTGATAGGGATTTGAACTCAAACCTGGTAGGATTTGGAGTGTGGAAAGTGGGTCGGGGAGCGTGAGATTCACCGAGGTCTCCTTGCCCAATGGGACCCATTTATTGATAGTGGGCAGGTCTACTGCAAGTAGAAGTCTTACTCCTCTATTTCCATGTAGAATCATTGAAACCTGAACACTTTCCTTAGGATTCTATGACAAAAACCCTCTACTTTCCATTGATAATGTCACCATCTTCTCAGTGAAAGTTCTTTTTGATTTTCCTAAAGTTAACCTAAGGTGTGAGATCATTGCAGCATCCATGAACTACTACTCCCTTGTGAATTTAGAATCAAAGTCACAGGATTTTCAAGTTGTAAGGGTTGTTTGAAGTCATATAGTACAACTTCTTCCTTTCACGTAGAAGGAACTGAGGTCTCTAAGCAGACGGTGAAAGCCCATAGATAGTGGTCACTGTGAGTGACAGTCCTGTGAAGCCCCCAGCCCTGCTTTCCTTTGCCTACTCTTTCTGTCTAGAAACTATGGCTTTGACACATGCCACTATTCAGATTAGAGGCCTGAGGAGGAAAGGCCTCTGTGGGAGTTTTGTAGAATGAGCGAGAAGAGAACAATACAAAAAAAATGAAAATGTTTTTAACTCCTGTGAGAATTTTTGAGGTATCCTTTGAGGACTGTGTTTTACTGGGAATCCTACAACAATTCAGCCACCAAAAATTCTTGCTATTTTTTTTTTAAATAAGGAGGAAATTTCCAGCAAATAGTCAGGGGTTAGGGTCATGTATGAGGCAGGTAGCTCAGGAAAGCTGCTCATGTTAAAAACACATTAATGCCATTTTGACCTGAAGGCAAAGGAGAGAGGCACAAAAACAAAGATGGCTGAAGAAAAATTGGAGTGAAGATGGAAGCTAAGCATTCATCTGAAGATGGTTCAGTGGCTGAAGGAATTCAGTCACAGCAGCCACAGTTGGCAGGGTTGCCCAAGGGTGGGGGGATAGGTAGGATTGGGTTAGTGGATGCAGGTGGTTTCCCTCTCCGCCTGTGTGAGAGCCCTCACAGGGCAGAGCTGAAGAGCAGTAGAGACCACATATTTGTTCTAGGGCTTTGCCTGCCTGCTCTGACACTCCCTGAGAAGCCTTCCCAACCTCTCAGGCTCACAGCCAAATAGTCAACTTAGATCCAAAATACTGCAGGGGAGGAAATTTTTTCCTAAAATAAGTGGGAAATCAACAACAACGATGATGCTATTTCCTACTCCCCACCCCTTTCCCCCAGCCCCAAAACAGAGTGAATAGGTCAAGAAGGCAGTGTTGTAGGCACCAGAATTATAGACAAGAGGGAAGAATATTATATCCGTGCCCTCTTTTTCCTACATAGAGATATGTATGTAATGTTTGTGATCATTTGAATTTTGGGTCTCTCTGGAGCATTTTAAACATTTGTAGTTAGTGGGGTGGTAGAGTTGTTGAGTGAGCATGTGTACTGTGTGGCCCTCGCATTCAAAATGACAGAGCAAGTAGAACAATGAATCTGCATCAACGTTTGGATTAAGCTTGAACAGTCCCCTGCAGAAACTATATGATGATTCAGAAGGCCGCAGCTACGGGCAACTAGTAATTAGCAGCTTCATCATGACAACACACCCGCTCATGCACCACATCTCATGCACAGTTTTTTTGAGAAACAGCAAATCACCCAGGTGACTCAGCCCCCCTACAGCCCAGATTTGGCACTCTGCAACTTCTGCCTTTTTTCCAAAACTGAAATCACCTTTGAAAGGGAAGAGAGTTCAGATTGTCTATGGGACGCAGGAAAATACAATGTGGCAGTTGATGGCAACTGAGAGAACAGTGTGAGGGGCCAAGGTGCCTACTTTAAAGGGGACTGAGGCATCATTGTCCCAAGCACAATGTTTCTTGTATCTTGTGTCTTCTTCAATAAATGCCTCTATATTTTAATATTACATGGCTGAATAGTTTCTGGACAGACCTCATGTAACCTTATACATAGTTTATTTATACTTCAGTAACAATATGATGAAATCTTAAGTCTCCACAACTAAATTACTTTAGATTAAATTTTGTTTTTGAAATATGTAAAGTCACAGACTTTACTAGCAGCTTATCTTTGTGGTTTCCAAATCAATTTTTTTTTTTCTAATTCTAAAGTCTTTATGTTTTCCATTGTATCACACTATGTTTTTTTTAACTCCATTATTTTAAGGCATTCTCATTTTGGTTTCAAGGGAAGAGGAAGAAAGCTTGAAAATAGTGGAAAGGTATGAATAGATAAAGCTCTAACCATAACTAAAGTATTAGTTATCACTATAGTACTAAGGTTTATGACCTATTACCTAAGGTGTCATTGAGGACTTTTTATTTTTTTAAAGATTTTATTAATTTAATTTTAGAGAGAGAGGAAGGGAGGGAGAAAGAGAGGGAGAGAAACATCAACTGGTTGGGACCTGGCCTGCAATCCAGGCATGTGCCCTGACAGGAATCAAACCTGCGACCTTTCTGTTTGTGTAATGATGTCCAATCCACTGACCCACACCAGTCAGGGCGAAGACTTTTCTTAAACCAACTAATCAAGATACTTCTCAGAGGCACATTTTTACAATTCTCTGCTTAATATATGACTTTAGCATAAGAAAAATTTTCAAAAACTCTTGTTATTTCACAAAAACACTCTATAGCATGCTCCATCTTTGACATATCGAAAGAAAAAAATCTTCAGACATCCTCAAAACTAGAAAACTTTCCGGGTAAATTCAAGTGAAAGAGAAAAACATTAAAAGCTAATATTTTTTATTGTATGGCTGCTCAAATAAAAACTCATTACTTTTATTTTAGAAAATTTCCACTTGGAAATATCTGTACTTTTCTAGAAATATTGTGTTATTTGTAAGTATTTTAGCTATATCTTTTGGAATAAATGACAAAATAATAGTCAACTATTATCCTATCCAATCAGTTCCAATTTGTACATAATTGAAAGTTGAAATACTTAAAAATAAGATAAAAACTGTACCTATATATACAAACCAGACTGACCTTGGACTTAAGGGATACATCAATGTACTAAAAGTAAGTTGGAAGCTTTGAATCAATAACTTTCTGCGTTCAAATAAAATTTAAGTTTTAATTTGATAAGACTTTTTGAAAAGTTAAATTATTCCAAAGTTATGGATATTACATTTAAAATTGAATGTGGCATTAAAGAAATTCCTATTTTGTCTTTAGAGAATAAGGCAAAATTATACTGAAATATTAATAGGTGTTTTATGCCACATGTGACATTTATTTAAGCATCTTTTATCTTAAAGTTTAAAAAAGGAATACATATACATTATAGAAAATGTAAATTATTCATAAAATATCAAGAAAATGAACTAAAATTAAAAGTGAATTTTTCCTTGATTCTACTACCTAAAACAACTGTTGTTAACATTTCAATGTACTCCCTAAGTAAAGCAAGCATTATTATCTGATGTTAAAAAATAAATAACAGGTTTAATATTCAAATAGCAAGTTCTCTTATCCTTAAAAACTGTTTCCATTTATTCTTGATTGTGAGCCAGTAATTATCAACCTTATTAACATTTTACTTCATAACATTCTTAACTTCCTCTCCTAAAAATATTGCATAAATATATTATTTCTTATTTAAAGTAAATTTAAATCAAGTTTTTACTTTACATTTGGGACATTTTATACTTTTTACAATTTGAGAAATCTTATGTTTCTTAAAACTACATTTGGGGATGTCTATTAAAATTAGGAAATCACTTAACAAATATAACTTCTGAAAAGTGTAAATAAAGTCCCTGAAAGTAACCTATTGAATTTCTTTTGCACACAGCACAGCTTTTTTCCCATAACAAATAGAATTTCATAAGAAAGATGGTGGATATTTAACCTTCTGATACCAGTTTAGGTTGCATAACCCATAGGCACCCAGTCTATAGGATAAGCTTAGGCATTAGATTTACTTTTTCTTCTTGTTATAGGTATGTTATAAAAAATCTGTGACTAGAAAAACTTTTAGGGATAAAGAAAATGAGGCTATAATTCACACATATGCTTAAAAAATATATTCCTTTGAGGGTCACTGTGAAAGGTGCTACTATCCTTTATTTTTTATTTTTATTGTTTTTCTATTATAGTTGTCCCATTTTTCCCCCATTGCTCTCCCCTACCCCACCCACCCCACCCTCTCCCACAGTTAATCCACATCTGTTGTCCATGTCCATGGATTATTCATACTAGTTCTTTGACTAGACCATTCCACTTCTTTTCTCCCTTTCCCCCTTCTCCACTCCCCTGATCACTGGCAAAAAAAAAAAGAAACTAGACCACCAACTTACACCATACACCAGAATAAACTCAAGATTGATCAAAGACTTAAATGTAAGCCATGACACCATAAAAGTCCTAGAGGAAAATATAGGCAGGAAAATTTCAGATATCCCACATAATAATATTTTCACTGATATATCTTCTAGGGCAAAGGAAATAAAGGAAAGAATAAACAAATGGGACTACATCAAACTAAAGAGTTTCTGCTCAGCAAAAGAAAACATCAGCAAGATGAAAAGGGAACCAATTGTATGGGAAAACATATTTGTGAATGATACCTCAGACAAGGGATGGATCTCTAAAATATATAAAGAATTTATACAACTAAACACCAAGAAGACAGACAGCCCAATTAAAAAATGGGCAAAGGGCCTGAACAAAGACTTCTTCAAAGAGAACATACGGAGGGCCCATAGGCATATGAAAGAATGCTCAACATCACTAGCCATCAGAGAGATGCAAATAAAAACTACAATGAGATACCACCTCACACCAGTCAGAATGGCCATCATCAGCAAATCAACAAACAACAAGTGCTGGCGAGGAAGCAGAGGAAAGGGAACCATAGTGCGCTCTTGGTGGGAATGCAGACTGGTGCAGCCACTATGGAAAACAGTATGGAATTTCCTCAAAAAACTAAAAATGGAACTGCCTTTTGATCCAGCCATTTCACTGCTAGGATTATACCCAAAGAATCCTGAAACACCAATTCAAAAGAACCTATGCATCCCTATGTTCACAGCACTTTTATTTACAATAACCAAGTGCTGAAAACAGCCTATGTGTCCATCTATAAATGAGTGGATCAAAAACTGTGGTACATTTACACAATGGAGTACTATGCAGCAAAAAGAAAAAGGAACTCCTACCTTATGAGACAACATGAATGGAACTGGAGAGTATTATGCTTAGTGAAATAAGCCACGCAGCAGAAGACAAATACCATATGTTCTCACCTAATACAGGAAACTAATGAACAAAACTAATAAATGAGAAAAATAGAACAAGAGGCCTGTAAACAAGGAAAGGTGCTACTATCCTTTAATGTGGGATTGGGTGTGAAAGGAGAGAAATAGAAAACTCTTTGTTTCTTATATGAAACATACGTTTGATTTTCTAATAAAGATTTTTAGTGACCACTGGAAGAAACAGAAGATATCATTTCTAATAGATCACAAGTAAGGGGTCATGTTATAGGGAAATGTGTTACAGGAAAACATTTTTCTTTAGAAAAAAATTGTATTTTCAATAAAATGGACTTTCTCCTGCCTCAAGCAATGTCATTTTTATGTTCATCATGAATAGGCAAAGGATTTGGTGATTTGAAGTATTTGCATTAGAAAAAATAACAAATATAGTTTGAGTCTAAGAAATTATCGAGGGTGGAGGGAGGAAGAGAGAATGAGAGAGAGAAAGAAAGAGACAGAGAGGGAATAAGGGAACAAGAGAACTAAACAAAAGGAAGCTTGTGGTGTAAACAATCTTAAAGATTCTTGGAATCATGGTAAAGTAAAAAAAATGCATGAGCTTTGGAATTACATAGGCTTGGGTTTAATTGACATCAGAGTTTCATTTTTAGTTCAGTTCATTAAGAATTTTGTGAATCTGATTTCTTTGAATCCTATTTTTTCACCTAGAAAGAGGTTTCTTAACTATTATTTATCCAGCTTTTAATATATATCAGATATTGTGTCAAATTACTTACACACCCACTTCAATTAATTAGAGCTATCACTATCTAAGATATAATTGCTCCCATTTCACAGAAAAATAGACTCAAGGAAGTGAGTCTATTCGGGTCTGTATTCTTTAGCCACTATATTATGCTACCCACCCAGTGGTAGGGCTACATCATAACAAATATTATAAGCTAATGATTTAAATATTTTATGTGATGGTGTTTGAATTACCTGTGTTCTTTTCAGGCAGTGCTAGAAAAATATGTTAACTGGTGTAGTGTTTTTCATAGTCTTAATGTAGTTTAACTTCCAATCAATTACTTGACCCACAATACTGTTCTGACTTCCTCTCAAAAGTTCAGTCATATAGGCTTGGGGTTTGTGAAAAGACATAATATTCTGGCAACAGCTGGAAGAACTTCTGACTATCACATGTTTATAATTGGCAATTACTATTTTGTTAATTACAAATTATACTGGATTTACATTTAAAAAGTCTTCCATTGAAATAGGAAATCACTGTTGCAGATAGAGCTGAATAGCAATCAAATAAAAGTTACTGCTTTACTTAGTTCTCTAATCATAATACAGCTAGAATTACCTAAAATGTCAAATTATGTGTCTGTCTAGTTTTCTAACACTACTCATTGAAGCCACTGTCATTTCCCTATTGTATATTCTTGCCCCCTTTGTCATAGATTAATTGGCTATGTAAGCAAGGGTTTATTTCTGGTCTCTCTATTCTGTTCCATTGATCTAGATGTCTGTTTTTATTCCAGTATCATGCTGCTTTGATTATTATAGCTTTGTAATATAGTTTGAAATCCAGGCACATGCTACCTCCAACTTTGTTCTTCTTTCTCAACATTGCAATGGCTATTTGGGGTCTGTTGTGATTCTGTATAAAATTTAGGATTACTTTTTCTAATTCTGAGAAGAATGTCATTCGTATTCTAATAGGCATTGCATTGAATCTATATAATGCTTTGGGTAGTATGGATATTTTAATGATATTAATCCTTCCAACCCATGAACACAGTGTATCTTTCCATTTATTTGTGTCCTCTTCAGTTTCTTTCTTTAGTGTCTTAGTTTTTAGAGTACAGGTCTTTCTTTCACTTCCTTGGTTAAATTTATTGCTAGATGTTTCAGTCTTTTCAATACTACTGCAAACAAAATTGTTTTATTAATTTCTCCTTCTGGTTGCTTATTATTAGTGTATGGAAATAAATGACAAATTTCTGTATATTAATTTTGTGCACTGCTACTTTACTGAATTCATTTTTTATAATAGAATGGACTTAGAGGGTATTATGCTAAGTGAAATAAATCAGACAGAGAAAGACAAATACATATAATTTCACTTATATGTGGAATCTAAGAAAATGAAACAAACAAAGAAAAAAAAACAAAAACAGATTCATAGAGACAGAGATCAAACTGATGGTTGCCAGAGGGGAGAGGCATGGGGGGGGGCGGTGATGGGTAAAAAAGGTGAAGAGGAATATAGTCAATAATATAATTTCACATAGTGACAGATGGCTACTAGCCTTAGTATGGTTATCACATCATAAGGTATATATGTAGAATTATTATATTGCTTACCTGAAACTAAGATAATATTGTATATTAACTATACTTAAATTTTTACAAAATGTTAAAGGAGAGTGGCAAGATTACTGTTCCTAAATGAAGTATGGCTGATGTGGATTTCAAGACCCCCAGAGTTACAACATATCAAAAGCAAAAAAAAAAAAACAAAACTTGAATATTTAACATTAGTAAAAGTTTTTTATCTTAATTTTAATCAGTGGCATGATATTTCTAGCATGTTCAGTTTAGTTCAGCAGTCACGTGTGCCTGATTTGAAATAAGGATATGGACATACAGACATGAAGACGTGCCTCTGTCCTCCCTGCCAGAGAGCTCTCTCCCTAGTCCATCAGATACTCTATATGCAGGCTGCAATAATGCTGTGCTAAGGGAGGGCATGGGGAGATAGGACTCTTGCTTAAATGCTGGAGTAACCAACTCCTGGTCAACCCCACATGATCATTTTAAATGTATAACAGTTCTAAAATTGCTGCTCTGAAGGGATCAGGTCCTTGTACAGGTAATAGAAAGGCCATCCTAAAAAGAATCAGATGATTATTAGGAAAGGGCTCAAGGCCAGAATAGGGGTTATACTCACTGAGAAATCAGAAATATAGTACAACAAAGAACTGGAAGACCTATGATTCAGAATTGGTGTTTTACAACAAATTTACTTTAGCTCTTATTTTTATTTTTAAAAATACAGCTTTTTTCTTAATACAAAATTAATGCATCTTCTTTTTGGAAAATACAGGTAATAATAAAAATAAAAACAATCGTAACTTCATTACCTAGTGATGAACATTTTACTGTAAGCGTTTAGTATTTTTGCATAAATGAAATAGTCACAAATGTGATTATCCTGTAAATGCTGATGTGTAAATCTCTTTGACTTAATTTCATTTAATATATTATGAATATTTTTCAAAGGCTATATAGTCTTCCATAGTAAGGATGTATAAGAATGTTAATTTATTCAGTCATTTTCTATTAGAAGACATTTAGGTTGTTTTCACTTTTCTACTTTTGCAAATAATGCTACAATTAAAATGCACGTACATGTATCTTTGCATGTGGCCATAATTAGAGCCCAGGGCAAAATCCTAAAAGTAAAATTTCTTTTTATATATATCCTAAATTCCTCTACAAAGCTTAATAAAATTACACTCAATAGTCCAAGAAGTATCCCCCACGCTACACACCTTCAGTCCTGGTCAATCTTAGTTAATGTTTAAATCTTTACCAATCTAATAAGTAAAACATATTTTGTTATTTTAATTTGGCCATTTTTGATTATTCATTATACTAAATATTTTCTTAAGTTTAATGGCAATATCTTTTTTACGTTTGAGTTATAGAAGTGAACTTATTGTGATTTGAAATAGTAAGAATTATGTTAAGCAGTGCCGCAGTGATTTTTTTCAATTCTTCACTAATTTTCTAACTTTAAACTATTTCTATTAATGCACATGAGGTATTGAACGTACATCTTTTTCATTAGAAATAAAGTAGTTATTTCCATCTACCTTCTATTTCCCTGAATTTTTATTTTATTTTTCTTTAAACATGAAACCACAGGCCAAGTTTCATTTCTCATTTACCACTTCTCCACCTGACTTGTCAGTTTTGCTTTTGGTCTAAACTCAGGGTAAGTGAGAGGGCATCTCATTAAATCGCTGTCTTCCGTCCAGGTTCGAGTAGAGTTACCTACTTTGCATATCTCCTTTAGTGTGTTGTCTGAAAATAAATTTAAACCTAATACTGTTCAAGATACCTTCTTGTGTTTAAAATGATCTTTTACACCTAACAATCTTTAAGGGCAACAAAAGTATTTTCATTTGAAGATGGCAATGTGAACACTTCTTTAAGGAAATGTGACAATATTTAGGAAATAACCATGTCAAAATAACAGTTACAGAAGTGACTTGTATATGGACTAAGTATGGGCTTTTCCCTAAATATTAGAAAAGATAAAAGAAAGTCATTTGACTTGAAATTTTCTTTTTATCTATCAAGCTCTTCTTGGGTGTAGTACTTCATTGTTTGACTCAAAAAATAAGTAACTATGGGGACTGGTAACTCATTTAAGAAACAAGTCCTAAGTCTACCTCCTAAAATCCTGTAGTTTAATAGTGTTATATATACATGGTGGGGCAAAAGCAGGTTCACAGTTGTGAGTACACAAAACACAGAACTTATTCTAGTATTACTTATTAATTACTATATCATTTTTTATACAAACAAGTTTTGCCCCAACCTGTATAGTAACTGATTGTGGAACAGGCTATTTGTTCAACCTTTTAATAGGAAATTTTAATCCATTTGTATCTTTATTGTAATTGCTGATAGATATATTTATACTTATATGTGCCTTTTTGTTTTGTATTTTCTATTTACTATATTTTCTTTGCTTTATTTTCTTCTTTCTTGAATTCTGTCAAGCACTTTAATCTGAATATTAGCAACAAGGTTCAATAGATGCTTATCAGCTGCTTTTGCATACCATGTAGTTTTGTATTTTCTGAGCAACTGCAAGGTACCTGCTTTAGAATCCATCAGTTATAAGAAATTCATCAGTTATAATAATAAATGTGTGGTTGTCATAGTGCATTGTGTATAATAGACATTTTGCACTTACAGTTTTATGTTTGCAGTATTGACTATTTTTAAGACACTTCACAGTCTGTGGGATAAAAGGCATAAAATTAAACCATTGACCTATGATGCAATGAGGGATGAGTGCTTTACCCAGCTGGTCACTCAGACACTCAGGATTGACGTCTCAATTCTGCTTTATTTTTGGCACATCATGAAGGAACTCTAAAGAAGTTACACTTCACTAAATTTGTCTGGAATAAAATATATGTTATAATAGAATTTGCAAATTTAAGGATTTGACAAAGTTTTGCAATAGACAGTACTTAAATAGGTAATGTATTCAAATACTTAAATACTGTGTGTACTCTAAAGAAAAGAACAGAGATGCTTGTTAAAGACTCTGCCACAAACAATTTTCAAAAAATTAAAATAGTCTAGTCACACATAAGTTTTGAGACATAAAAATTTTATTTGATCTAAGAATATCACAAGAGTAGTTTTATCTTCTGCCTTATATATAAGAGCAAATGGCAGAGTGCATTTATATAGATCATAAAGTATTCTAACAAGGAGAAATTTTTATATTTCATTTTGAACTAGTAGTAATATGGAAATGACATCTTTCTCACCAGAGTCAATAGGAGTTAGCAGATAAAAATGTATTTCCCCGCAATGTTGACAAACATTAAGTACTCATAGATGAAGTCTAACTCTCAATAACATGGGAATGGTAGGAAACTAGATAATGATTGATTCTTCTTAATTGGGTCTGTAAAGAATTTTAAAAATATGAGAATTGTATCATAAATCCTTTTTTCAATCCTTACCCAAGGATATGTTTACTGATACCAGAGAGAGAGGAAGGGGGAGACAGAGAGAGAGGAAAGAAAGGAGGGAGGGAAAGAGAGACAGAGACAGAGACAGAGACAGAGTCAGAGGCAGAGATTGAGATGTGAGAGAGATACATTAATTGGCTGCCTCTCACATGCATCACAGAGTCAAACCTCCAACCTTTTGGTGTACAGAAGTTGCTCCAACCAATTGAGTCACCCACCCAGGGCTCACAAATCCTTTAGTTTAAATGGACCACATGCCTAAGTCAAACACAATTCAACTTAACCTCATGTGGCCAACTCACTGTAATTTTATAGTGTCTTTGTATCTTAGAAATTAGGTACTCATATACATAAACCAAGAACTTTTTAGTTTAATAATGTCTGCCAACTAATAGAATACTTCCCTCCACTTTTAGTTATTCTCCCCTTTTAGATTAATAAATGGACATTTCATGTGAGTTTATATTTCACTATAATTTGTCATAAGAACCTTCACTTTATTAATAATTTGACTCATTGGATATCTAAAGTAGGTTTTTTTTAATGCTGTAGGATACAATTCCCACTTGTCAAATACATTTGGGAAATATTGCTCTATTAAGGAAATGACAAAGAAGCAAGAGACCAGAGTATTCATCCTAAGGTGGATTTTTATATCTGTGGTACAGAATTGGGTCACTGGTACTGTTGTTTTTCCTTGTACACATAATTGTTTACTCATTGAAGTGACAAAAATAAAGAAGGTTGATGCAAAGAAAAGAACGTAAAATAAGAACAGGCATTTGCAAGGGACAATCCAATCCACACCAACCTCTGGCGAAGGCAAAATCCTAGTAACCATTTACAAATATTCTGGTTGAGTTATCCTGCTTTTTCTCTGGATTCCTCTTCTCTCTCTCTCTCATTGGGCTGAAGGCATCATCTTGCTAGCAGGCTACACCAGTGACTGGTTTAGAAATAAATTTGTAATTCTTTTGTAAATTCATAATTGCTTGACTTTTGTGAATGAGGTCCGCGGGAAAACTGAGGCTTACTGCCCTGTGACACACACATTTGAGTCATTTCTTACCTCTGAGATTGCTAGCGGGGAAGGAATAGAAAATGATTTGAGGAGTCAAGATGAATCATAGAGGAAGATTTATTTCACTCAGCTTACCATCACACTGTGCATTTCTCCATCTATTTAAAAATTATCTTGTGACCCCTAGTAACAGTCTACTCTCAGTCACGCACACAGCTTCCCTTTAAGACTGTTTTTCTCACTTTGTGTCTTTCTCACTCAGTGGGTGATTTTGACTTGTTGGAGTGGACAAATTAAGGTACTTCCAGGAATATCAGGTTAGTTTTAATCTTTAAATATGACCTAAATGGAGTAAATGCATGTTTGTGACTATGTGCGCCTTGAGTATATCTATTTTAAAATTAATCATAAGTTATCAAACAACATCTTAGGCTTTAATGGAGAGCTTTTCTGTGCTAAGTTAAAAAAAATTGCTTGAGAAATGCTTGGGATATTACTATCCTTTTATCTTTCTTAGTAACTTCTTAGCAATATCTTTGGACTAGTTAAACACATGGCAACAAGTAATGTTAATCAGCGAGGATTTCCTTATAGATTTACTCTTATTAAATTTTATTTTGTTTTTCTGACTTTGGATGTAACCAGTAAGGCATGATTGTGTTAAGGTACCAGATTAATTTTCTAGAATTTGTGGCAATGTGTGTTGATTTGTTCTATAAAGACTTTAGCACAAAGTAGCCCTCAGAGTAGTTTGAGATAAAAATCTTGAAATGTTATTAATATATTAATATGTCAGTGTTTCTGGGTGTATTTTTATCTGCACATGTATTTGAATAGAATTTGTTCATATTAAAATGTGGAAATATTATGGCTTAAAAATGTGCTAAATGAGACTTAACCAAATAATTTATAATAAAACTTTTAATGCTATTATAATGTAAATTACTCTTCATACCAGAGGAATCCATATATGACATAATAACATACCAACTTAAACAAGTTTTGAACTTTTTCTATCACAGTTAGGCCATTTATCAAATTTGTCTATTTTCCTTCCATTTCTTTGATATATTATGAATATAAAATATACCAAGATTTTTTAAAGGCATAAAATTAGTATGTATACGCAAAGTATTAAAGAGTGCAATATGTATTTGATGTTATTTTAAATATTTCCAGCAAAAACTAAAGGGATGAAACAGAAGTTAGATTCTTAATATTTATTAAATGAGAGCAATTGCTATTTGACATTTAGTTTGAAAAATTTTAAGCAACATTCAATAATTAATTACAGAAACCCAACAGCTTTATACAGTAACTTATCACTCAATAATTTTTTAAAAAACATTATATTTGTCTCATAATATTCTTTTAAAAAGGATTTTATTTATCTATTCAGAGAGAGGGGAAGGTAGGAAGAAAGAGAGGGAGAGAAACAGCAATGTGAGAGAGAAACTTTGATTGATTGCTTCTCGCACGCTCCCCAACAGGGGACCAGACCTGCAATGCAGGCATGTCTGCTGACTGGGAACTGAATCGGTGACCCTTTTCTTTGTGCGATGACGTCTACCAACTGAGCCATGCTGGTCAGAGCTAGTCTTATAATATTTTGAGAAGTCTATAAACATAAATAGTAGCAACTACATTTAAGTATGAAAGATTAAAATGATTTGTTCAATGTTCTAACATTAAGGATGAAGTTAAACCTAGTAACTCATGTTTTATCATTTTCTAACAAATACCTTAGCTGAGTGATTAAGCTACTTTTTAAAGGTAGCATTTCTCAAAGAATGATTTTTATGATTATTAATAGTGCTTTTGCTGATTTGTTTAAAAAAAACTGAATGGTCTTCTACCTTTCGTATTTTGTTTTCATCTAACCTTTGGAAATCTGTTTGTTTTAAATTCAATTTTGAAGTATTCCAAAAAGTTTTATTTCTTGCTTTGTTTTGTATGATTCACACATTCATTTTTTCTATATCTATGGTAAATTATTAAGACTTAGAATATTAATATTAATGTGTTGATAGAAATTAATACAACATAGAATACTTAAATAAGGACATTATATTTCTTTTAATAAAAGTTTAAGAGAAGTTAGCCAATTAACCAATTCATAAAACCAAAAACTATAAACTTCTAAATGGATTATAAGATAATAAGATGTCCAATATTTGAGATTTTTCTTAATGCAAAAGATACATACATAGAATTAACTTGAATTACTTCATCTCTGAAAGAAATACAAGCTTTCTCTGATTTTAAAACTTAATAGAAGTAAAACAGTAATTCATTTGAGTAAACAGTGAAGTGTAAAAGCATAACCTACTTTCTCTTGAATCAAAGATGTTTATGATAGTATGTTTGCTGCTGCCAAACCTTTTGTGGCAACTGTTAGTTAAGTTTTTACTCCAAAGTATTTAAAAGTAATATTAGGTACAAATAAACTAAATAAATATTTATTGGGTGAAGGAATTCAGGACAGTCTCCGGGTTTGGAAAAATGTATATAAAACACTAACATCATCTTTGCTATGCATTTTTTTTTTTTTTTTACTTCAGCTTAATACAGAGCACCCTGCCTCTCTATATCACTGGATCAAATCTTGAAGTTATATACACGAACAAATGATGCTATAATAAATGTGTAGCACTAACATTTTAATTGAAATACAAGATCATAATCTCCACAAGGGTGTAGCTAAGCATTTGATGACCTCCAATTATATTAGTAGTAACATTTTTGTTTGATAACTAGATAACTGGGTAATTAAAAACATGTAATTAAAGTGAAGTCATATCCTAATTTATAAAGACAATAAAAACAAAAGAGCATAGTAAAATCCTATTGAAAAGTAGTTAATGCACCATTATAATGAGATACATTTTTACCAATATATCTTGTAATAAAAATAAAGGTCAAACCTTGCCTTATGCTTTCTTGTTAAAATACTCTAAAATACCAGATGATAATGTAAGTCTCAAATCATAAGCACAATACAAAACGATTTATCCCACAAGCTTTTTGCCAATCCAAAGCTATTTTGAATGGTATGGGATGAAAGACAATGTTGGAAGATGGTAAAGAATCACCATACAATTTTATAAAGAATAAGGACAGAGCCTCACTTCATTAGTTTGAAAAAATTAATTACAGAGCAGAGGTATATTGTATTTTTTGCTACCTGCATTATCACCGTATTTCTCACCAGATGAAAGTGGGCAGAATCCTTTAAATGCAATCCACTTTGGAGTCCAGTATGAAGGGTGTTGCGGACGAAGGTGCTGTTTCCTTGGGAGAGGAAAAGGCCTGAAAGTGCTTTAAGAATCATGATAAAAGGAACTAGCCCAAGCAGGAGCCTTTATCTCAGAGTTCAAGGACATATGGGAGTTGCATTTTGCCAGTTGAACTTAATTGACAAAGGTCAAATAAGGCCATTCAGCTAAAACAAACAAAAAACCCAGCATATGCCTAACTATATCCACAAACACAAGAACTTTTCAGTTGTCTCTTTAATAAAAACTAACTCTTCCTTGCATTCATGATGCAATACGAATACTTTCAGCAATATCTTTTTGTCTTTTTTTTGTCGCTGACCCAAATTAACTCTCCAATCCACCAACAGAGCTTGAAAAGTCACAGTCCCTTTTAGAGTGACACAGACCTCTTTCTCCTTCTGGCAAAATCCTCGGCATGAATGAAGTTGGAGAGAACCTTAACGATGGGGCTATCTAATGTCTCAATGCTGCTCTCAAAGTCGTGGTTCTTCAGGCCAGGGCACAGGCAGTGCACTACGGCCCGGCGGATGTAGCTGTCAAAGATATAGTAAATAAAAGGGTTGACACAGCTGTTGGCAAATGCTAAGGGCCCACTCACCTCCATGCCCAGCTGGAGAAAAGATGAGGAAAAGTTGAGTTCTTGCTGCAACCCAGAGACAATGGCCAGGAGCTTGAAAGTATTAAAGGGCAGCCAGGAGAAGACAAAGGCAGACACAACAATAAATATAATCTTTATAGATTTCCTCAGCTTTTTGTTATGCTTTCCTGTCTGCTGGCAATGGACACATAGCTTCCTTGTGATGCAACAGTAGCAGGTCACAATGCTCACCAAAGGGGCAAAAAAGGTAAAAATTAAGGATACCAGGGCCCAAATCAGTTTAATTGAAGTGGCCTTCTTCTCCGCACAGTATGGCTTATCATTAATCAGGGTGAGCTCCCTGGACAGGATGGTAGGCAGCCCCAGGATGCAGGAGATGACCCAGACACTGGCACAGACTCCATAGGCACAGTCTCTCCTTCTGAATTTCTTGGATATGGTCGGACACACAATGGCCAGGTAGCGGTCAACACTCATGCAGGTGAGCAGGAAGACACTGCAGTGCATGTTAACTGAGATCACGTAGGAGCTGCCTTTGCACAGGAAGGAGCCTGTTCTCCACAGTCCTAAAGATGCTTCTTTATCCACCCAGAGAGGCAACGTGACGAGGAAAATGAAGTCAGAGATGGCCAGGTTCAGGATAAAGATGTCGATCAGTCTTCGGCTGCCCTGTTTGAAATGCAACGCACTTATGAGGACGAGGTTCCCCAGCACTCCAGTCAGGAACACAACTGTGTAAAAGACAGGAAGGAAAACAGATGTGTAAAGAACATGAGAGAGGGTCTCCTCAGTATCATCAGGACTCTGGCTTGTAGCGTAGAAATAATCCAAATAAACTGGGGTTGCTTCTGGGTCCATTGCTGAAGATCAGATGCCAAAATATGATGTTTTCTTACCAAGGAAGTTTTTGCATGAATTTTAGAAATCTCAAGGCAGCTTCTTTTATATAGTGCCACCACTTCCCTCAACCCCCTCCCTTAAAAGATCTTGGAACAAGCATAAAAACAGATTTAAAAAAGTAGTTTCTACCAATGCACAGAAAGGGCCCACTAGAAACAGAACCCTGATTGGTGTTGGGTGGTTGTGGTTGTGGTTTTTTAAGTTTGCATTTGCCCAGGAAACTGAAGTGCTTTTTTACTTCTTTTTTCAACATATTCAACTTGTTTCTTTAAGTCTAGAAATTAGAAAATTAATTTTTGTTCTTACCTACTTTAAAAACATCTTTTGCTTTTCTGACACTGAGAATCCTTTTGGTCTAGCCTTCTGTTTCACATATAGGATACTGTTTTACTTTTAGAAGCTTAAGGTGATGATGGTGAAGATGAGCTTTTTATTTACATCATTGGTGAAATGTGAAGAAAATAATCTTTCATTGTATGAAGAGCAAACTGAAAATCTAAATCATACCAATGCATATCTATGGCAAACATAATTATTCCAGTTAGGGTATGATATTTTTCCCAATTATTTGGCTCTTTTAGTTTATATATAATCAATCTTGTCTCATTCAATAAGTTCTGAAAATATATTCTCAAAAGTCTGAGGACATATCTTGTGCTTTTGTTATTACTTGGAAAAATTTCCTCTATAATTAGCACAGCACCTTGCACATAGTAGATGCTTTAGAAATGTTAGTTTATTTGAGTTGCTTAGGAAAACTCTTGTTTTTATAATTCAATATTATTAGCAAGGGTGACTGCATTGGGGTTTAACTACATGCATTATTTTTACTTATGTAGCTTACAAACACAGGTTTAAAAACACAAATTGGTATTTTTACTGCCTTCTCTGTTATTGTAATTTACCAATGACATTCCCCTTGATTAGAATTGACATCCTTAACAAAGAGATTTTCTCCCTACAAACACTCAAATACTTACTCATCATCAGACTCTAGATCTCCTCTCTTCTTTAGACTCTCCTTTGTAGCAGTAATTGTTTATTTAGCTCTGAGCTATGACTTTTCCTTAAATACCTCCACATATCCATGAACTTCACTTTGGGAATTACGGCAACAGACAGACCTATATTAAGTGACATTATAATGAAATTGCCAGTACAGGGAAGATAAAAAGAGGATTTTTGGTTTACTCAAAACACTTGAGAAATAGAGTGACGTTAAAAAGATCCTATCATATCACTTTCTTATCTGTTCTCTCTGATATTAGAAAGACCATCGTAAAATATAACAAATTCTGAAACTGAGTCCATTCATTTCAATTCTTTACTTGTTGAAGTGGTCCAGGCTCCTCTCACACTCTTCTCTCCTTTCTCTTCCTCCATCTCATTTCATTGCCAAAATTATACTTTCAGGCTGATATTACTAATGCATTGAAAAATATATACCTGTAGATGAAAATACAATTGTTGAACATTTAAAGTTATTTCTACCGAATTTTTATTTCTTCTGTAATTAATATGTTGAAAAGAATGATCCTACCTGCTGTATTTCCTCCTCCCTTTTCCCTGATGTGTTCTAATGTCGCCTCAGTCTTAGGCGTGTGAGTGTATATAAGGCAAAGATGAGGGCTCCCCTGATCTGGGGCCACCTCAGGAAGTCATTTGGAAGTTGATTTGGGGGCCTAGGTCTGCCTTCTTCTGTGTCCCTGGCTTCTCTGTGTTCATGGGGGGAACAGGAAGGGTATTCCCTTCACTAAGTATAGGCTGCAGATGAGAGGAACTAATGCTTTGAGATCTCTGGGATGAAAGTCTTTCCCACTGGGTAAGCCTTAAATATTTAATGGAATAATTCATTTTTGTCAAATAGTTAGAAGTAGGACAATATTGACTTGAAAAGGATTGATGGGGTAAATATAGAATATTCATCCACTATATGTGTGTGTGTGTTTGTGTATTCAAGTAGTATTTATATATATGATTGTACTTTAATTGTACTGTTAGAATTTTACATTCTACAAAAAAGTTCTTTTGGCATTTGAAAAGGTAATTTTGATTCTGGGCCTAAGATATTAAAAAATTTTCTTCAGCTATCTCAAGAATTTTACATAAAAGTTATAAAATGAAAAACGGTTGATGTTCTTAGTCTAGAGAAAAATATCTGTCTACACATTTATTCTGTGGGTCTTAAATTTTCTCTGGCATTCAAAATTGTTGAGATACTGATGTGCACTATCTCAAACAGTTTCTTTCTTACTAAACTTTAAAGCAGCTGTAGACAAAATGATTTTTTATGATATATAGTCATTTGAAATATAGTAATTGGCAGTAGAATGCAGTGATATGAGAATATCCTACATGGATCAACAGTATCTTGGGACTCAAGTTAGAAAACAAATTAAATGATTTGAGCTAAAAAGAGAACAAATACCATTGTTCTGGGATTCTAATAACTCAAAGAATAGCAAGCTATTATAAGGTAGAACCCATAATAAAGACTGACTACATAAAGTAGAAAGGTTATTGTTCTCAATAAGCTCAGGCACAACAGTCATTTTTCAGGCGTCAAATGCTCTTTGAAATAATAAAACAACCAACTAAATGTTGATCAAAACTGAAAAACAACACTGGGTACATAAGCATATAAAAAAACAGTCCAAACAGGGTGACTGAAAAAAAAGAGTAAGATGTAAATATTAGTAAATGAATTACAGCATACATGCCATCTCAAGAATGGTTTTTGCTTCCAAAAACTGCTCAACTTTCCTCTCTAACCTCTAGCAGTTAATTGCTCCCACCTTTGTGTTCTCTAAGACCTTATACAACACTGCTTATAAAGTACGTATTACCTCATTTCACATGATCAGTTGTTTTGGTGCCTGACCTGAGCTGATTATGAGCAAATTGAAGGGAGAGACCATTGTTATCTGTCCACTGGCCTCTAGCTTATGGTAGCTACCCAAGTGAAGTGTTTTATGGATTCTCAAAGCCATTGCTTTGAACCTATAGGTGCCAGACCACATTACCCACGTTAGAGCCATCTGGAGTGCTTACTAAACTGCAGCTTTCTGAAACAACCCCCAGATGTACTGAATCATAATAATTAGGAGTAGAGTCTAGGACTTTATATTTAACAAACATCCAAGATGATTCTTACACACACTAAAGTTTAGAATCACTTTTCTAATTTATTTCTTAGTCAACTTTGTATGTTATGCTTGGTTATTATTTTGCCTTTCTTTTAAAAAAGTTTAAAAATTACCTCTAAATTTGAACATAGATGTCTTTTAGCCTGGTTCTCACAAAATTTTAGAAATTAATTTAGACTTCTGAGCTCTCCCCATTCTCTGTCTGAATTCCTGAGATATGTTCAAAATTTGGTTAGATGTTGAAGATGGGGAGATGGTAAAGTTTTGTCCACAGAAACAGCTGCTAAAGTGACTCTATTATCATCTATTCGTGTGGCCATGGTTGTGACTTGCAGCCTCTACTTCACAGATGGGCTGAGGTTTTGTGTGAATACAGCCATTCCAACTGGCATTATGATATACTACTTCTACTTCTTCTCTGTCAACCACTCTGGCCCCCATAATAAATAGGGGCTCATCAGATTATGTAACATATAGCATAGCAGAAAGAAATCTCTGTTCATATATGCTCTCCTGATGAGTACTAGAATAAATGGCAAATATAATGAAGCAAATTGTATTTGCATTAATCTTATCAGAGTGATGATATATTTACTTGTTAGGAAAACACTCTTTGAGACTTCCAGCCAAGATGGTGGCCTAGACAGACATGCTGCATCTCCCTCCACAACTAAGAAGGAATACAACTAACTCAAAACTAGAGACAACCAGAAGTTCCAGAAAATTGAGCTGCATGGAAGTCCAACAAAGATATAAAGAAGAAATACTCATCCAGACAGGTAGGAGGGGTGGAGCCAGGGCAGAGAGGATGCAGTGTGGTGGCGGCAGCAGTGCTGACAGTGGCAGGATGCCAGAAAGTGCAGTCACATATTTTAAAGTCAGGAGGGACACCTTGGGAGTGCTCCCAGCACCAGACCAGGTCACGCAGCTCATGGTCCCAGCGCCAGGGAAAATAAAGCCTCATTGCTTCTGACTGTGCAAACAAGTGGGGGTTGGGGCAGAGGAAGAAACAGCCAGTCTCTCATCAGCGTCCGGTTGTTTAAAGGGCCCCCACGGTCCTAGAACATCCACAGACCCACCCAGTCTGGGAACGACGGCCAGGGCAACAACTAGAGAGGCTCCAGTCCCATACAAACTGGGAGAAGTACCTGGAAAAGGGACAAATGCTGAGCAACTAGCATTGTTCCCTCTCTGACCACCCCCCCACATACAGAACTGCAACGTGGTGAAATAGGTCGCCCTGTACTGACGAATACCCAAGGCTCTGCCCCTTACAATGAAACAGGAGCAACAGCTTACCTAAGACACAGAGGCAAACAAACACAGGAGCCTGTCAAGATGAGGAGACACAGAAGTATGGCCCAAAAGGGGGAACAGATCAAGGTTCCAGTGGGATAACTGATCGGCAAGGAGATAGCCAACTTAATAAACGAGGATATAGCTAACCTAACAGATGAAGAGTTCAAAACACTGGTAATAAAGATGCTCACAGACTTAACAGATATGCTTAAGTATAGCAAACACATCAGGGAAGAAGTGAAGGCTATGTTAAATGAAATGAAGGAAAATCCACACAAAACCAATGATGAAAGGAAGGAAACCAGGGTTCAAATCAATGATTTTGAACATAAGGAGGAAAACAACAGTCAACCAGTACAGAATGAGGAAACAAGAATTGAAAAAAAATGAGGAGTGGCTTAGGAACCTCTGGGACAACTTTAAACATGCCAACATCCAAACCATAGGGGTGCCAGAAGGAAAGGGGAGAAGCAAGAAATTGAAAACTTATGTGAGAAAATAATGGAGAAAAACTCCCCATATGTGGTGAAGGAAATAGACATACAAGTGCAGGAAGCACAGAGAGTCCCAAACAAGCTAGACCCAAAAAGAACCACACCAATACACATCATAATTAAAATGCCAAAGTTTCGAGATAGAGAATCTTAAAAGTAGCAAGAGAAAAGCAGAGCATTACCTACAAATAGGTCCTATAAGACAATCAGCTGATTTCTCAAAAGAAACTTTGCAGGCAAGAAGGGACTGGCAAGAAGTATTTAAGGTGATGAAAAGCAAGGACTTACAACCAAGATTACTCTATCCATCAAAGCTATCATTTATAATGGAAGGGCAGGTAAAGTGCTTCCCAGATGAGGTAAAGCTAAATGAGTTCATCATCACCAAGCTATTATTAAATGAAATGTCAAAGGGACTTACTTAAGAAAAAGAAGGTCAAAATTATCAACATTAAAATGACAACAAACTTACACCTATCAACTACTGAATCTAAAAAATAAGAACAAAATCCAACTAAGCAAACCAGAATAGGAACAGAATCATAGGCATGGGGATCATTCGGAGGGTTATCAGCTGGGAGGGGGAAGAGGGAGGAATGGGGAAATGGTGCAGGGATTACGAAGCATAATTGTTTGATACAAAATGGACAGGGGGAAGTTAAGACTAATTTAGGAAAGGATGAAACCAAAGAATGTATATGCATGACACATGGACATGAACTAAGAGGAGTGGGATTGCTGGAGGGCAGGGGGGGTACTGGGCAGAGGGGAGAAAAGGGGGAAAAAACAAACTATTGTAACAACATAATCAATAAAATATACTTAAAAAAAAGGAATCTTGTCAAAATAGCAAACAAAGTATGAAAGAAAAAGATAATATTGTTTATCTTCCAAAATAAAAAAGCAAACAAACAACCAGAAAAACACTCTTGTTCATTTGTTACTTGAGTGTTATAAAGTATATAACTAAATATCATACCAAATTAAGTGTTTGCTGTTATCAGGGTCATCCCTGTCTTTATTTATTGGGTTATTTCCCTTGTTACCCCATATTTACAGGAAGAGCAATGATGTTACTATTCTAGGCACACACTTTAGGCTTCTTCATAATGGTTGACTTAATCTGGACTTGGGGTGTCCATAACAAAAACCATGTTTATTTGCATTAATGTTCCTAGTACCCAGTAAAGTGTCTGACATACAATAGGTAGTCAATAAGTATTTATAGATCTGGATTGAATTATGCCTGAATTTTGAGTCATTTCCAATGATGAGGGACTTTTTGCAGACTTTTTGGACAGTTTCCATTTTCTGTGATTACTGCTTATCATTGAAACAGCAACAGTTTTTGTTGCTGTATCTTTTAAAATCAAAATGCATTTAGCCTTTCTTCTTTTCCTTTGGCCATCTACATTTCCCATTATCTCTATCTTCTTGTATATTGCCTCAGCTAAAGGATACATGAATTCCCCAGGAAGCTTTAATGCTGTGAATCTGACAACCGTATTTAGATATACATTATTCTTCTTCCAGCAAAATTATGAATCATAAAATTTTAGCGTGTTAGGTGATATTAGTGATCATCCAGTACAACCATTTTACCAGCGAGAACACTGGAGCCCAGAAAGAGGTCATTTACCAGAGACTCGCACTGATGATTTTAAAATAAAGGACAATTTAAACGTAAACTTCCCATATACATATGGTGTATTCACTGTCCTTCAGAAGCATGGACATCTAAACAACTATAGTCTGCTACTCTGTGTAGCATTTGATGGTAATTGTTTAAAAAAAAGAGCATTTTATTCATCAAAAAATTTTTTTTCAATTACAGTTAACATACAACAGGTGTGTATAATTTAGTGATTAGACATTTATATACCTTACAAAGTGATTACCACAGTATGTCTAGTACCCATCTGACACCATACATGGTTATTACAATATTGACTATATTTCTTATGATGTACTTTATATCCCTATGACTAAGTTTATAACTGGCAATTTGTACTTCTTTTAAATAATTTTATAAGTTTATTTCAGCCAAATTGATGATATATGCTGGGGAGCAAGATCTCAAATGTTCCATAATTTGTACTTCTTAATTCCTTCACCGTTTTCACCCAAGTCCCCAACCCTCCTCCCATCAGCTATCAATTTTTTCTCTGTGTCTATGAGTTAGTTTCTATTTTGTTTTGTTTTGTTTTTTAGATTCCATATATAAGTGAAATTATATGGTACTTGTTTTTCTCTGCCTGACTTATTTCACTTAGCATACTCTCCTCTAGGTCTAGCTCTGTTCTTGCAAATGGCAAATTTCATTCTTTAAAAAATTTTTAAATTTATTTATTTTTAGAGAGAGGGGAAGGGAGGGAGGAAGAGTAGGAGAGAAACATCAATTGATTGCCTCTCATACACACCTGACAAGGGACTGAATCTGCAACCTAGGCATGTACCCTAACTTGTAATCAAACCCTGATCTTTTGCTTTGTGGGACGATGTCCAGCCATCTAAGCCACACTGGTCAGGGCAATTTCATTCTTTTTTTTTTTTTTAATAGATGAATAATATTCCATTGTATATACATACCAGTTTTTTATCCATTCATCTATTGATGGACACTTAGGTTGCTTCTATATCTTGGCTATTGTAAATAATGCTGCAAAGAACATAGGGATGCATATGTCTTTCAGATTGGTGTTTTGGGTTTCTTTAGGTAAATACGCAGAAGTAGAATTGCTAGGTCCTTTTTTTGTATTGTTACACGCTTTGTTTTAAAGTCTATTTTGTTTGCTATAAATATTGCTACCCCAGTTTTTTTGTTTGTTTCCATTTGCATGAAATATCGTTTAGGAAAGTCCACAGCATGAGCCAAGGCAAGCCATTTGTATGGAAAAGCTATTGGGAGTGGCTTGGGTGAGCCAAAGTTGGGTGGCATGGGGCCTCAGGGAACAGCGGGGCAGAGTGAATGGTGTTAGCCAGGTTGATGGAGACTCAGATATGGCACCTGCCAGTGTCTGCAGGCTGGGTGGGGGCAGGCCTCAATAAAGGACAAATGGCACCTTCCTGAATTTCTGTCTGGGAAAAAGATGCCCTTCCAACCCTCACCCAAAAGTCAGACAATTCAGTTTCTCCCTGTATGTCCCTGGGTACTTTTCCAGTGGCTGCCTCAGCACTGGAGTTCAGAGCAACTAAGTGAGTCCCTCAGCAAGTAAATCAGTATGCATGCACTTTTTAGAGAAACTGCCTGGGATGCCAGAAGCACTCAGTCTCACTCAGCCACTGTACCTACTGGTTTTTTATAGCTAGAAGTTAAGGGACTTTTCTTCCTGGCATTGGAACCCTGGGGGACTGGTGTGGGGCTAGGACCTCTGGCTCCTCAGGGGGGACCTCCACAGCCAAGATATCATTCCCAAATTTTAACCTCCACACATGGGTGTGGGATTACTCAATCGCAGCTAGGAATGAGTGGCCAGAGGGGCAAATAAAGGCAGGGCCCTTGCCACAACAATATAGGAGGCTAGAAGCAAAAGGAAGGCATGTCACACCAATTAACTCAGCTCAGTTTGATAAGATTGCTGGGGGTTCTGAACATTGTAAGCAGCAATAGCTAAGGAGGAAGGGATGGTGGTCTTTGAAATTCTATGCTGGGAAAGGGAGCCTCTGTAACAATTTCACTAAGAAAAAGAGCCTTTTCTAACTGATAAAGAAAGCCTTTGTAGCTGTACATTATTCCCAAGATTTAGAAGGGGGAGAAAAAGGGGGTACCTAGAAGCTGACTAATGTATGTAATCCCTGAAGCCGACAGTTGGTGTACTTAAATTAGCTAAGTACCCACTTGTAGCCTCAGCTCAAGAGTATAGAACAAACTCGCTAACTTGCTAACAACTTTATTTTCTCTATAGGTGGGGCATTTAGACCAGCTGGTTGCCTGCTTGCAGTTTTGTGCTCATGTGTTTCATAAGTAAACTTGCTATCTCATTTCCACTAAATGTGTTTGTCTCTGGCTTGAATTCGTGTCTTGCGAGACAGGGGAGGCAGCCTCTTGACTCAGTTCTCTCTCCCTTCATCCATAACAGGACCACTTCGTTCTCCTTCCACCCTCTACTGCTGGTCTTCCAATGGCTTCTTTATATTCTTAGTTGTAGTAATTCTGTTCAGTTAGATTTCAGGTGATTCTCAAAGATGGTTGTTCTGTAGTTTAGTTGTAATCTTGATGTGGTTCTGGGAGGAGGCGAGCACAGCATTTTCCTATGCCACCATCTTGAGGAAGGAGCCATTTTAGATGTACTTTTCTATTTGCCTTGTTCTTGGCTAATTTTCTTATTGTTCTCCAGTGAATTGATACAAGGAAATTATTTTAATGATACTTTTTAAAAGGATGGTTGTTCATTGAAACCCAGAGCTTGCATATACTTCTATTTTTCTCCTTGCTGCACTCCTAGGTTCACAAGGAAAACAACCACAACAAAATCATATGAAAAAAACACAATGTAGATATAGCTTGTTTAACATAATTTCTAGTTCCTAAAAATATGCAATTAAAGATAATATTTAAGTAGATTAGGAAATTTGATATGGAAGGAAAGTCCCATATTGAGTCCTTTTGTAAGTACATAATATAAACAAGTAATAATATCTACATACCTAGGTCTTCAGTTGTTGGTGTAATTTAGATTGTAATGTAATTGTAAACACTTTTCTGCTGAAACTAGAACCATCCCTAACAAATTAAGCCAGAGGTCTAGTTCAATTTTGCTTTTAAATCTAAATTATATAATCTGTACACGGTTGCACTAAGTTATCTTTAACATTTTGTGAAATTATTTCAGGCCAGCTACTGTTTCCCAAATAGCAGATTAACAAATGGAAGCAGAAATTTAACTCCATTATTTTAAATATTAAGGATTTCTATTGCCTACCCATACAACAAGCAAGTACAAACAGAAAATAGAGAACACCCAAGATCCAGAGATAAATCAGAAATACAGTTGTGTGCTTGGTGACACTGTGTGTGACAAGGCAGTGCAAATCCTCTGTGCTCAGTAGGCAGGATGGTCACAGACTCAAACATGCGGGTCATTGCTGACTTGATGAGTGAAATGTGTCTCGTATGCTTTCCACGCATTCTGCACACTTGATGGATGAAAGCAACATCCTTCTTTGCTGGTCTCCCAAGAAACAGCCATCCCGAATCATGAAAACTTATGTATGCTTGAGCAGAGCTAAACAAGGATGCCTGAGATCTGGTCCTGGTAAGCCTTTCCTGGTCATTTGACAGCCCAGAGGTTCGTAAAACCTGAAGTGAGCAGACACCTACCTCTATAAATGCCTTATTTTCACCCTCCAGGGGAATCAGGAGCTTTTAATAGCTGTGTATCCTGACCCTACTTAAACATTTTAGAAATTCAACACATATTTTCAAATACTAACAATTTAATAATTGTTTACTATGCCTCAGGTCCCGTGCTGGGCATTTACTATGTATTTTTTCTCATTTAATCCTCACAATGACCACTTGGGATAGCAGCTATGGTCACCATCCGTATTTTGGATAAAATAAAACTAAACCTTAAAGAACTTAAGTAAATTGTCTAATGTCACAAAGTCAGCTCGCGTCAATATTAAAGTTTGGTAACTCAGTTATTCACCCTGAGCTCAGTTTCCTTGTCTTTGAAGTAAGGGAAGGTCTTCCTCTTTCAAACTGTGAAACCTGAGTTATATAGGTCACAATCAATGGCCAGCGGTGACAGGACACAGCTCACCTTCACCTGTGGACCCTAGTCCCCTCCTACCTAAAATAAAAGAATCCATCAGCCTGCGCCTCCCATAAGCGTGCTGACTGTCCCTCTGGAACTGAACTACATCCCCCACGAGGCGCCGCGCGAGGCGCCGGGAATGCCGTCGGCCTGCTCGCTCAGCTTTCCCTCTGTGCCTCCTACAGCTCCCACAAGCCCCCTCGGCCCCGTGCCGTGGCCAGGCCTGGGATGGAGGTGGAGGCGCGGGAGTTATGGAAGGGGCGGGCTCTGCAGGGAAGTGCGTCAGAGGAGGTGCAGGGAGAGTAGAGCGCTGTGGTCTGAGCTGGAGGGTGAAGCTGGCGGAGTAGGAGGATGGGCGGTGAGTGAGCGGGGCCGGCGTCGCTGGGCGGGGGTCGCGTAGCCGTTGGGCGTTCCCAGCGGTTTATGGGGGGGGGGGGGGGTCTCCTGCCGAGCGCGGCTAGGGTGGGCGGGTCTGAGCGGCGAGGCCGTGGCGGCGTTGTCCCTCGGCCCAGTGGTCTGGGGAGGGGCCTGGTCGGGTCCCTGGGGCCGCGTGCTGGGGGCCGCGCCAGGCTTCCCCACTCAGGCTCCGACCGGCGTCTGCCTCCCCCAGCCTCACGGTGTGTTCCGCGAGGTGACAGCACCAGACGTCCGGCGCCGGGACCTTTTAAGGTCATTTGAGAGCGCCAGAATGAAAGAGGGTTAAAAAGAATAAAAACCCAAACGCAACTTACGGAGTTATCGTTAATTACTGTAATTGCCCTGAGCTCTCCTGAGTCACTACCGTCTTCCAAACTCAGTACCCCCAGTTTGCGAGCCTGTTTTCGTGCTCCTTTGTAAGGTGTTTGGATTTGACTCAGCTGGATACGCCTTGAGTCATTTTCCTGCGGCCTTTTACTACTGCCATTGAACCCATGTCCACGCCTTGGGAGTGTTCGTATTTTCTCTTGATTTCAGAGTTTTCTTTAAGGCTGCGGAGAGAGCATTTAGTTTGTAGATGAGGAGGTTCAAAACGATAAGGAATGGGGAGAGTAGGTAGGAGGGAAGTATTTGGCAGTGTAGAGGCGCTTGGCTTAGCTTTCCTGGATTAGGGGCAGATTGATATCTGGCATTATGTGTTATTACGTTCTTGCTATTCTGTGTACCTGGAACAACTTTTCTCTGTGAGTTCACAAATGTCTTCAAATCAGGTTTCCTGACTCTAAACCTTGTTTTTAGGTTTCCCTCTTCAGAGTAAACGGGGAGGAGTGAATTTCCTCTGCTTCCTTTTCCTATGCCCTTTTCACACTCAGGCCCAGGACACTTAATGCTTTGCAGCTTATATGAAAATTCTGTCTGTAATTAAAAATTTATGCATGGTATATTGCTGACTCTGGGCTTGTCTATTGTTTGTATCTGTAATGTGTATGTCCTTTTCAGTGTTGTCTGTTTTAGTGTGCAGGTGATAGACTAGAGAACAAGACCTCTGTCTCCGTAGCATCCTGGGTATGTGAACCTTCAATAAGTACTTTCATGATAATGACTTTTGTTTTGAACTTAATTAAAAACATGCTATTAAAAAAACTTCTTAATGATTAGACATTACTTTAAATAGGCAAAGAATTGGGGGGAGGGGTTACTTTGAGATAATTTCCTTCAAAATAATCTTTATTTGTCTTTGATTGAGTCTGACTTTTCTTCAATTTTTATACAGAGCAGTCTGAATGCCAGAATGGATAACCGTTTCGCTACAGCATTTGTAATAGCTTGTGTGCTTAGCCTCATTTCCACCATCTACATGGCAGCCTCAATTGGCACAGACTTCTGGTATGAATATCGAAGTCCAGTTCAAGAAAATGCCAGTGATTTGAACAAAAGCATCTGGAGCGACTTCGCTAGTGATGAGGCAGATGAAAAGACTTATAATGATGTACTTTTTCGATATAATGGCACACTGGGATTGTGGAGACGGTGTATCACTATACCCCAAAACATTTATTGGAATAACCAAGAAAGGACAGGTATTTCTCTTTTTGACTCTGTCTCTTTTACCTCTTCAACAATAGACAAAGTGATATGATGATGGCCCAGTTATGTTTAAGCAGGTTCGTGAGTTCTTTCTCTCAAAGAAATAAGTCTTATATGTCTCTTCTTTCTATACCCCTCTACCATCCATGGCTTACCGTTGTTCTCATAAATATTGGCTGGATGAGCAATTGTCCTTATCATGGGAATGACATTTCAAATCTTTGTACTTATTTACCTATTCACTAAAAGCCTTTTTATTAATGTCACACATCATGAGGAAATAATTGGAAAAGTACATTGGAAGACTTTAAATACTAAGTAACTGGTAAAAAGGACTAGTATCTAAATTCAAGTCAACAAATATGAATTAATAGTCCTTTTATGTGTTAGCTGTGTTTTAGTAGATATTATCATGTGCCTTCTAAATCTGAGAGGATATAATTTGACTAACTCTACATTTAAATCCGTGCATATCTGAGATTGTTTTACTACAATCTTGGTAGAATTTATAGGTTAAAAATGTGTAGCACAGAAGAAAAATAATCTAAGAAATTATCTCTCGGGTTTATTTTGCAAGCATTCTTAACATTTAAAAATTTTAATTTCCAAATGGAAACTTTAGAGCTCTTTGTAAGGAACATCTTTACACTTTGTTATTATTTGTGACTACTTCTCACAGCTCAACAGACTTAAGTTGTCATACATCAAAAGAATGGTAGTTGTGATTTTATATGGAAAAAAGGACGTAGTTTGAAAGAGGGAAATTTAGTTAAAATTTATTGTAAAATGTTTAGGTCTATTTATGAGAGCACAGGGTTACGTGATATTTGAATTTTAGCAACCATTTATCCTTCACTCAACAAGTATGTATTGTATATCTTCATATTCCAGGGCCTAGTAGCTTGGAGTACATCAGGGAAAATAAAAATTCTTGCCTTGGCTGGTGTGGCTCAGTGGATTGAGCACCAGCCTGCGAACCAAAAACAGGTTTGATTCCCAGTCAGGGCATGTGCCTGGGTTGCAGGCCAGGTCCCCAGTTGGAGGCGCTTAAGAGGCAACCACACATGTATTTCTCTCCCTCCTCCTCTCTCTCAAAATAAATAAAATCTTTAAAAAAATTAAAAAATAAAAATAAAAATCTTACTCCTAGAGTAGCTACTTACATACTAATAAGGGGTGACAGGCAATAACATAAAAGTATAAACAACAAATAATTATATAGTATATTAGAAGTGGACATGTGCTATGAAAAAATATAGCAAAATAGGAAATACATACAATGTTCGTGGGCATAAGTTAACAGTATTCAGTAGTATAGGCAGAATAGACTCCAATAAGAAGATACCACTTGAGTAAAGACTTGATATATGAAGATGTTGGCCAAATAGGTAATTGTGGAAGCAGAGAGAATCATTTAAGTTGGAAGGGAGAACTATGGCAAAGGCCTTATGTTAGGAGCATGCCTAAAATAGTCAAGGACCAGCAAGGAAGCCACTGGACTGGAACGGAGAGAGAGGGATAGTGGGTGTTCTATTGGAGACATATGTTCTCTGGGAGTGGGAGTAGGGCAAATCACACAGGATTCTCTAGGCATGATGAGGACTTTAGTTTTTACTCTGAATGTGATGGATCTGTTGTGGGGAGAAGGTTAAGCAGAGGAGAGATGATCTGGTCACCTAGGCTGAATACAGGTATCAGGCATTGGTGGAAGCCAGGAGACTAGTTTGGAGACTTATGCACTAGTTCGGGTGAGAAATGATTGTGACTCAGACCAGGGTGGTAGTACTGAGTAGTGGCTAAACATATTTTGAAGGTAGAGCCTCTAGGATTTCATGATGGAGTGCATGTGGGCAAGGGTGACTAAGGTTTCCAGGCTGAGGAACTGGATGGGTGGAATTGTCATTACTGTACCTGAGAAGGGGAAAATGGATGGTAGGGGAGGTTAGGGGAAAAGATCAAAGTTCTTATTTATCTCAATTTTTGTCCCCTTCTCCTCCCTAGTCTCGCACATCCATTCTTATTCATTTAGTGCCCATGTCTTAAGCCTGCCACTGAGAACCACTGGCTTCTATTAGGTATTGATTTTACATATCAGCCCCAAAGAGGTTGCTGTCTCCTCTGGGATCATCTTTCTATATCACTTTTATTTAATTACTCAAAAGAGATTTTTCTTAAATGCTTATAATTAAAACAACAAGCAACCATTGTTATTCTTGTTCCAGAATCATTTGATGTGGTTACAAGATGTGTGAGTTTCACGCTAAATGAGCAGTTCATGGAGAAATCTGTTGATCCTGGAACCCACAGTACTGGGATTGATCTGCTTCGGACCTGTGAGTATTTTGATATCAGCAGGACAATTAGGGGAAAATAGGAAATAATTTTGCCATTTTTTTGGACTCTGATTTTGGAACAACATAAGTTAGTACATTGTGCCAACTTGAAATATGATCTCTTAACAACATCTCATCTAACTCGTCTGTTGATAACATTTTAGAAGCTAGGTACATATTTACCAAGTTGCGAATAGGAAATTGAAAGAGACAAAATAGCATATTGGATGACAAAATTCAGATCCTTCAAAAAGTGTTAATAGTGAGCCCATTTAAAGAGGAAGTTTACAGGGATAAATAATAAATTCCTATATTTGAGTTATACCCTTCAGCTAGCTACCTGATAGGAATGTGTGAAAATAGTTGACTGTAAACTCTATATGACTCAGCTGAATGTCAGGCTTGCCACAAGTGTTAATCCAGGCTTAAGTGGTAGTAACAAAAGTATAGGCATCAAAAATAAATGAAAGTATTTATTAGGAACATTCTATTCCTTGAGGATCAGGCTACCCAGGAAATACTGTCTTCAGATTTGGACCTAGTTTCCGATCTATAGAGACTTATTAGAACTTTCCTGAAAGAATGACTATGTCATGAGAAGAAATATCGAATAAATGGCAAGTATTCAATTTTGTGTTGCAAATACATAGGAAGAAGTTTATTTATTACTAACAGAGTTTGAAGGAAAGTTAGAGAAAAGACTTTTATGTAGTTCTAGAAGTAAAACTAACATTAAAGGGTAGATTTGGTTTGAAGTTGATATTAATACATTGCTAATAATTAAAATAACTTAAAAATGGAATGGGATGCTTTGTAAAGTCATTGATTTTCTTCTCATGTGGTTGAAGGAATTTATGATAATCAAAACTGCCATTTATTAAGTGCCTGGTTTATACCGGATCCTCTACTTTGTGCTTTATGTGTATTCTTTCAACAGGTTTTTTAAATCATTAATTGATTAATCATTTATTGATTTATTATTCCTGCCATAGATCCTGTAAGGACTTAGTTTTTTTTTTTATGTAGAGCCAGAAGGTTGTGCTTCAAATACTGGCTGTACTACTTCACAGGGATGCTGGGAGCATTAATACACAAAGTGTCCTTAGAGCAGAGCCTGACACATAGTGAGCTCTGTCCTACTGTTAGTGTCTTTTTACTTTTATCAGGACAGAGTTAACATTCTTTTGAACAGTGTGCTTTAGAAAAGAAACCTCAATATTCCTTTTTTGTTTCTGAGAAAAGATCTAATTAGAATATGAAAGAAATTGCCATTGTGGGAAAAGTGAAATCATGGTAACTTTTTTTTTTTCTCTTTTTAAAAAATCAGATCTTTGGCGTTGCCAGTTCCTTTTACCTTTTGTTAGCCTGGGTTTGATGTGCTTTGGGGCTTTGATTGGACTTTGTGCTTGTATCTGCCGAAGCTTGTATCCCACCATTGCCACAGGCATTCTCCATCTCCTTGCAGGTGGGTCTTGTCATTTTAGCTTCTTTCTGTCTCCCTAGAGACCAAAGAGTTGTCATTCTTAAACATTCATATTTACTGCCTGATGAACCCTTATGGTGCTCTTATCTACCTATGTTTTGTTTTATTTTCTTAATTTTCTTCCAAGGTCTGTGCACACTGGGTTCAGTGAGTTGTTACGTTGCTGGAATTGAACTACTCCACCAGAAACTAGAGCTGCCTAAGAATGTGTCTGGTGAATTTGGGTGGTCCTTCTGCCTGGCCTGCGTCTCAGCTCCCTTACAGTTCATGGCTTCTGCTCTCTTCATCTGGGCAGCTCACACCAACCGGAAAGAGTACACCTTAATGAAAGCATATCGTGTTGCTTGAGTGGGAGGCTAGCAGCTTTACAACTGTCATTGTTACTCTTTTTTAAGAGTAATATTTTCCCTTGTCTCCCCCTCACAATTGTTTTAAATATAACCTTTTTTTTTTGGCGGATATATCATTTTATCTTGAAAACCAGTTTATTCACACAGTTTTTAAATACAACTAAAATTCATATGCATTACTTTGAGTGATTATATATTTCAAGCAAACTGATCTAGGGTCAGAGTCCAGACAGAAGGAAATGGCTGAGTGAGTACCTGGCACAAATTTGTTCAAGTTAACTGGTAGTGGAAAATTGCCCCAGAGCAAGTTCTGCTGATGTCTGTTAAGACTTTTCAGTAAAGTAACTAATTATATTCACTCAACTGGAAATTTTATTTTTATTGGGAAACCTCTTCATTATCAAAACTTATGTTCACTTTGCTGTTATAGATAGCCAGTCAGCCAGAGATATTAGTGCTTTTTTCAAAGACTTAAGGTACATAAAATAGGGAAGTTATCTAAAATCCTTTTCCCTAAATATTGGCATATAACTTCATTGAGATGAAATACGGCAGCTGTTTACACCTTACATCTGTCTATAAGAAAGGAAGTGAAAAATAGAGTATTTACTTGAAATTTTAACTTTGTAACTGTAGGAATTGCAATTCAGCGGACAAGAAGATTAACCTTATTTTATTTTTTAAACTCTTGTTAATATGTCAGTAGAATTTTCAGTACCACCAAACAATTTTGGATTTTGCTCCTTCCTCCTTAACATACCAGGCTTATTCAAAGACTGCTTTCTTTTTAATACTACATCAGGGTCACAGAGTAAAATTCTTCAACTGCTATCTCTTTATTTCAGCTAAGTACTATAAAGAACGATCCACCATAAAGACCCTCTGGAGTTAGGAAAACTACTACAGCCAGGCTGGTCGTTAACTTCCAACTATGGTCTTTATTTTTTGTGGGGAAATGATGTGCCTTTCCTTGCCTAAATCCCTTCCTGGTGTGTATCAACATTATTTAATGTCTTCTAATTCAGTCATTTTTTAATAATGTCTATAAACATTAAACTTTTAAAAATTTTATTTATTTATTTCATTACTATAGCACTGACAGATTTTTAAAAAATGTAATTTAGTAATTTCTTACAATATACTAAATCCATCTTTTATAAAAAATAAAATAAAACATGAGAACAGACTCAGTTGATTTAAATTTCAATATCTTAGCATAAAGAAGTACAAGATTCTGAATGAGCATCTCTGGTTCTCTGTGGAAAATGATTGTTGCTTTATAGGCCTATCTTTATGTCTAGTGTTTGGGTGTCTCTTATCTTCCAGGAAATATAACCTCTTGCCTCCATTAGAAAATAAGAGACTATCTCTTCTGTTTCAGAGTTTAAAATTACGTTTTCAAAGTAATTTTGTGATCTCTCTCATACTTAGTGTGTCTAGTTTCTCATAAAATCACTTAATGGCTGTGGATATTTGTGTTCTATATTAAAGAAATAATCAAGTCAGCTTTTGACCTCCAACAAAGTTAGTATTACTCTACAGCTGATTATTGCCTATGAAATGGCTGGCTTACTCAGTTTTCTCTCTTTCTAACTCTTGAAGTTTCATTGCCCTTCAACACCTTCTCTGGAAGGTAGACAGGAGAAAAGCTAACTGGACAAATACAAAACACTTTTGGGAATAGGATTTTAAAATTATTGAACAACAGGGCATTTTTGTATTGGGAATTATTTTAAACAGTGGTCCCTGTCTCTTGTCACTCCAAAGTTACCTGCGACTGTAATTGTAACAGCAGTCTTTGGGAACTCAGTCAGAATTGGACTTTTGTGTTACAGCCTCACCACTAGCATCCTTTAATATGGAAAGCTAGCACCATAAGCCCTGGTGCTAAATATGTGTTGTAGTTGGTATTTTAAGCAAAGTATAACATAGCTGAGGTCATCCTCCTGTATAGAGTTTTGTTTGGAATACAAAGGGCTGTGTTGTTTTATTTGTTGTGAAAACTAGTTTTTTAGTTGTCTCATTATTCTAAAGAGGTAGAATCATATGAATTACTGATATTTGCCCTTTTTAAATCAAAGTAATACATAAAATGAATGGCAAGTAAAGACCTATTGATCTCTTCACATAATCTTTGAAAGTAACCCCCGAAGTAAAAAATTAACTTTCAGAACATGAGCTTTATGGCAACATAAAAAAACTTTTAAAAATCTTGATTTTATGGTTCCTAATCTCATGAGTAAATGGTGTGAATCATTTCAAAATTTCTTAAAGATTGCCATAAAAACGGTAAAAGTTAATATACCATAAAAAGGCATAATAATTCTAGAAGAATTTGTTCAATTAACTCTGTGCCTACTGTCTATATCATGATACACCAGAGTCTCAAGAATTTAATAGTAATGTGTTAAAGTTTTATTTGCTTACAAATATTAGTGTGTGGGGGGGTGTGTATTGAGGGAAGGACAGACTTGATAAGTCATTTACAGGTGAATGATTTAGTCACACAAGTGAGAAGAATGAGATGATCATACAACAAATCAATTTAGAGTTTGATTGTTTTTCTGTTCCAAAGATGATATCAAATTGTAGACTAGCAGTTAAAATTTACAATACAGATTCAGTCATCTTCAGTAGACTATAAAGTACATAATATGAGGGCATTTTAAAATTTAACCCTCATGTTGACTTTCATCAGAAACAAAAACAACCTGTTGAATTAACCTGATTTGCCAGTTGCAACACTTGCGGAAGTTTCCCTGCAGCTGAAGGAGCAGGTAGGTAATGGGTGCAATTCTGAAGATGCAAATTATTTTACAAGCTGGATGCAGCTTTGTACTGACATGGATGGGTGGAGTCTTTTGTCCTCCTTTCAACCCTGTACTCATTAGGGAATAATGATTCATACCTTGAAAAGAAAATTAAAATAAGGAAGCACACCTATGGATAGGAATTCTTTTGTCTGTTGCTCATTAGGTGTTTCACACACTTTTATAATGAGATGTACTTTTCCCTGGGATCAAATGACATACCAATGGCCTGCAAATTAATTATGCGAAAGTTCTAAATTGCAAAAAGAATAAATTAGAATGATTATTTGCTACATAGAAGTTACTGTAAGAGTTAATAAATCCTCTTAAGTGCTAAACCTTCTGTTAACAAGATTAATACATTACTTGACATTAACATTGACATACTTTCAGCGAACTTATATAAAGAATATCCAATTTACATTTTTTGCAGTTTAAAAATATGAAACAAGGAGAGAAAGATAATTTGTTTCCACCTTTTAAAATATCTGAATTATTGGATAATGCATCACCTTTCATCTTTTTTAATTAAGATTTTATTTTTTGAGAGAGGTGAAAAAAGAGAGACATTGATGTGAGAGAAACTTTGATTAGTTGCCTCTTCATGCGCCCCTACTGGGGACTGAACCTGCTAATCAGGCATGTGCCCTGACCCAAATCGAACCAGTAACCTTTCGCTTTGCTGGACGATGCCCAACCAACTGAGCCACAGTGGTCAGGGCTCATCTTTCATCTTCTGACTCAGTGTCTGAGAACGTGAACGTGACCGTACCCCTCCTGCAGCTGTTCAGGTCTTCCCAGTTTTTTAGGCTTCTGTTCTTGATTTCCTCTACTCAGCTTGCATTGTCATTGGTATGTTCACAAGGGACTTTGATTCTTTTATGCCTATAGTCTCCCTTGACACCTTTCTTTGTGATCCTTAGCCTTATCTTCCCAGTTTTTTTATTTTCAATCTTAAGATTGCAAAGATGGCTGTTCCAAACTATGAAGTGATTCTGTTAAAAAGATTATGCTATTTGACTTTAGCTGCTTGACAATTTTAACCACCTCTGACTGTTGATTTATTACTCTCTGCCACACATTTTCCAAACTCTCTAGTAGAATCTTTAACTTCCATGTTCTCTTTAATGAGGGAGTATTGGAATAAGTTGTTTCAGTTTCTCCAAATCTCACTGCTCCTCCCTACAAAAGAAGAAATCTGTTACCTGATTGGAGAGATTGCTGGGATAATGGCATCCACAAAAAGCAGCAAAGTGCATGGAAGATAAGTACTCAGCTCTGGAGACAGAATACTAAATTTGCAATTCCAGGGCTGTCACTTAGCTTTTCCAAGCCCTACTCTTCCCACCTGTGAAATGCTTTCATACCTGCCTCATAGAGCTGCAATGAGGATTGTGTCAATTGCTTAAAGTAGCCACTCAAAAAATGCTGGTTATGACTGGCTGCATTAAGAGGGGATGGGGTTACCAAACCTGTGAAGCTGTGGTTCTCAGCCTGGGCTACGCATTGGAATTACCTGGAGAATGTTAAAAAAATACTTGTGCCCTAGAGATGGTGATTTAGTTGGACTGGGGTGTGGCCAGTTTGCTGCAATTCTTTGAACCTTTCTAAATGATGCCATGGAATAGCTATGTTTGAAAAACATGCTTGAAAACTATGTTTAAAAGCAAGAAATAGGCTTGTTAGGAGACAGTGGGCTCTGTCAAGACAATAGACCTGGCACAGCGCCTGCTTTCTAGAAGCCATTTCCTTCCTGTGCTTTCCAGCACTCTCTTCTACAGATGGCTATTTGAGGTGGCCCCAACCCACCACACTGTTGGCTGCAGATGCGTATGAAGAGTCGGCCTGCACACCCAATACGCTCCAGTGGCTGGTCTGAAGGTTCAGATTTGGCAGGAGGAAATAGGAAGCCTTGTTTTTTGGCTTCAATTCCAAATAACTTTCTTTAATCTGTGTACTTAACAGTTCATTGCATTCCTACTCGGGTAGAACCAGTAAGGACAGATGCATAAGTGATAGGCATTAACCTCTACACAAAGCAGAAATGCTTGAGAACAGATATAAAATGAGGATAAAATAGTATCTGCCTTGGTAGGTTACTGTGACGGTTAAATAAGAAGGTACACAGATCCTGAGATGTAAGAACTCAGTAAATGTTAGGTATAACTTAGAGGCTAACACAGCACATGGAGGAAGTGGCCTATGTCTGGACCCCATGGTCAGGCTCTAGTAAACGCAGGAATTGGAGCTGTGGTGGCTTGTCCTGTGGCTACATGCCTGCAGGGATTAGAGCTGGAGGTGGTCCTAGTTACTGGGAAGAGTCTAGTTTCCAGCTAAGGTTCATTTCAAAACAGCTTAATTACATAGGCTTTTAAGCTAACCTTGCTAAAGGTTGTGTTTTTATCTTTTTTCTCAAACAGGACTGTACAAGTGTGGGATTTTGGTCTTTTGATGATTTCCCTTGATGATTCAAGATTACCTGCATCAAAAATCTGTCTTTATCTTGTTTAAATTGGATTCAGGTCCATTATGGGGATGGGAGGAACTTGGATTCCTATGGCTTGTTCTCTGTCTCCTGAAATCAACTACTACCACATACAATGCAATTTGATTTGGATAGTTAATTTTTTAAAAATTATAGTTGGCATACAATATATTAGTTTCAGGTGTACAACAGAGAGATTCGACATTTATATACCTTACAATGTGGGTACTGTGATAAGTCTAGTAACCAACCATCTGTCATCATACAAAATTATTAAAAAATTTTAACTATATCCCCTGTGCTGTACATTATATCCCCATGGCTAATTTATTTTATAACTGGAAGTTTGTACCTCTAAACCCCCTTTATCTTTTTCACGCTCCTACCCTGACTCCCCTGGCAACTCTCAGTTTGTTCTCTCTGCCTGTGTCTGTGGCAGCGGATTTCAGGCACATTGTAAGTTCAGCCACTGGGTGTTATTCACGAGCACTCACAATAAGTTGCACGGTGCCACTTTTCTTGTTGCCCTAGACTTAACGGAGGATTCAAAGATATGAAAGGTAAGGAACTCTTTGAAAATTCTAGAGAGTTCAAACATTGGGGCTACAACCCCTTCCAAGACCCATTTGGAGGCAGCCAAATCCATGTTTGCATTTTATTGTCTAAGCTATGATAGTTGTCCTTGCTTCTTCTCCCTTAGCTCATCTCCACCCAGACCCCACCTCCCCACCCTCAGGCAACCCATATGTTATAGTCCATGTCCATGGGTCATACATACCCATATATGTTCTTTTGCTAATCCCTTCACCTTTCATCCAGTCCCCCAGTCCTCCTGACATCTGTCAGCCTGTTTCATGTATCTTTGCTTCTGTTCCTGTTTTGTTCATTAGTCTATTTTATTCATTCAGATTCCACATATAAATGAGATCATATTGTATTTGTCTTTCACTGACTGGCTTATTTCACTTAGCCTGATATTCTCCAGGTCCATCCATGCTGTTGCAAAAGGCAAGTTTCTTCTTTTTTTACTGCTGCATAGTAAATGTGTGTAAATGTACCACAGCTTTTTTATCCACTCATCCACTGATGGACACTTACGCTGTTTCCAGGTCTTGGATATTGTAATTAATGCTGCTGTGAACATAGGGGTGCATATATTTTATCATGTTGGTGTTTCGGGATTCTTAGGATGTATTCCCAGAAGTGGAATTGCTGGGTCAAAAGGGAGTTCCAGTTTTAATTTTTTGAGGATAGTCCATATTGTTTTTCACAATGGCTGTACCAGTCTGCATTCCCACCAACAGTGCACTAACGTTCCCTTATCTCCACATCCTCATCAACACTTGTTTGTTGACTTTTTGATGGTGCCATTCTGACAGGTGTGAAGTTATAGCTCATTGTGGTTTTAATTTTCATCTCTCTGATGATTAGTGACGTTGAGCATTTTTTCACATGCCTATGGGCCCTCTGTGTGCCCTCTGGAGAAGTGTCTATTCAGGTCTTTTGCCCATTTTTAAAATAGAATTGTCTAACTGGTATTGAGTTGTATTAATTCTTTGTATATTTTGGAGATTATACCCTTATTAGATGTATGTATCACTGGCAAATATGGTCTCCCATATTGTGGGTTCCCTTTTCATGTTGCTGGTGGTTTTTTGAGCTGTGTGAGATTTTTAATTTAATGTAGTTCCATTTGTTTGTTTTTTCCTTTTCCTTTGCCCTACCCTTAGGAGATGGCAAAAATACTGCTACATGAGATGGCTGAGATTTTACTGCCTATTCTGGTGTGTGGTGTAAGTTGGTGGTCTAGTTTCATATTTTTGCACATACCAGTCTAGTTCTCCCAACACCATTTATTGAAGAGACTGTCTTTACTCCATTGTATGCTCTTGTCTCCATGGTCAAATATCAATTGACCTTATAGACCTGGGTTTATTTCTGGACTCTGTTCTGTTCCATTGACCTATACTCCTGTTCTTATGCCAGTATCAGACTGTTTTGATTGCAGGCCTTAATGTATAATCTGATATCAGGTATTGTGATCCCTCCAACTTCATTCTTCTTTCACAAGGTTGCTGAGGCTATTCGACGTCTTTTTTTGGTGCCATAGAATTTTTGAATATTTGTTTTAGATCTGTATTGGTATTTTAGTAGGAATTGCTTTGAATCTATAGGTTGCTTTGGGTAGTATGGACATTTTAATGATGCTAATTCTTCCAGTCCATGAACATGGTTTATGCTTCCTCTTGTTTGTATCTTCCTTAATTTCTTTCTTCAGCGTCCTATAGTTTTGCAAGTAGAGGTCTTTTACCTCCTTGGTTAGATTCATTCCTAGGTACATTTTTTTTCTTTTGTTGTTGCAATAGTAAATGGGATTTTTCTTTTTAGTTTCTCTTTCATTATTGGTGTATATAAATGCCATTGATTTCTGAGTATTGATTTTGTATCCTTCTACTTTGCCAAATTCATTTATTTGGTCTAGTAGATTTTTGGTGGAATCTTTAGGGTTTTCTATGCATAATATCATGTTGTCTGCGAATAATTACAGTTCTACTTCCTTCTTTCCAGTTCAGATGCCTTTTACTTCCTCCTCTTATCTGATGGCTGTAGCTGAGACTTCTCATACTATGTTGAATAAGAGAGGTGAAAGCAGACATCCCTGTCTTGTTCCTGATCTCAAGGGAAACACCTTTAGTTTTTTACCATTCAGTATGATGTTGGCTGTAGGTTTTTTGTATATGACGTTTATTATGTTGAGGTACGATTCCTCTATTCCCACCTTGCTAAGGGTTTTTTTCATAAACGGGTGTTCAATTTTATTGAATGCTTTTTCTGCGTCTATTGATATGATCATGTGGTTTTTATCCTTTATTTTGTTTATATGATGTGTCACATTTATTGATTTGTTGATATTGTACCAACCCTGCATCCCTAGAATAAATTCCACTTGACCATGGTGTATAATCCTTTGGTATATTGCTGTATTTGGTTTGCTAATACTTTTGTTGAGGATTGTAGTATATATGTTCATGAGGGATATTAGCTTATAATTTTCTGTCTTTATTGGTTTTGGAATTAGGTGAACCCAATTTTATTCTAGCTACTAACCATCACCCCAGACAGTGCTCCCCATCCCTCCTCATTTGAAGTAAGATGATTAGAGGGAGGAAAACACTTTGAGTCTTTGAGTGGAGAGTGCTGTGACCTCTCCCCCTCCTCCACCACAGTACGGAGGTATGGACTCCAACTTAGGTACTAGTCATTGTTCTAGGTGAAAAAGCAGAGCTACTCTCAAGTTAATTTATGACTTTCATATCAACACAACTGCTTTATTTATTTATTTATTTTTGCTAGTTGGTTAACTCAAATGTTTTTTATTTTTATTTTTTAAAATGTTTTATTGATTATGCTGTTACAGTTGTCCCAACATCTTTTCCCTCTGCTTCCCTCCACCCAGTGACCCCGTCCATCCAGTTGTCCCCCCCTTTTAGTCCATGTCCATTGGTTGTGGATATAGTTCTTCTCAACCTCTTCCTGTCTACTCCACTCCCTCCTACTATGCTTCTTAATTCCTGCATCATCTCCCTTTTCCCCCTTCCCCCTCTCCACTGACCTTCCCCAATATGTTCCCCATACCTATAATTCTTTTCCCACTCTTGTTGCCTACTTAGTTTGCCTTTGTTTCAATTCCCTAGCTTCTGTTGTTGGTTGTTGTGATACAGTTTTCACTTTAATGTTCATAGTTTTGATCCTCCTTCTTCTAAACCAGTCCCTTTAACATCTCATATAACAATGGTTTGGGTCTAATGAACTCCTTCAGTTTTACTTTGTCCTGGAAGCACTTTCTCTGCCCTTCTATTCTGAATGACAGCTTCGCTGGATAGAGTATTTGTGGCTATAGGTTTTTGATTTTCATTACTTTGAATATTTCTTGCAAGTCCCTTCTTGCCTGCAGAATCTCCTTCGAGAAATCAGCTGATAGTCTAATTGGGACCCCTTTGTGCATAATTCTTTTCTTCTCTCTTGCTGCTTTTAAGATTCTCTCTTTATCTTTAATTTTTGACATTTTGATTATAATGTGTCTTGGAATGGTTCTCCCTGGGTCCAGTTTTTCTGGAACTTTCTGTGCTTCCTGGACCTGTAAGTCTATTTCCTTCCCCAAGTTAGGGAAGTTCTGCTTCATTATTTTTTCACATAATTTTTCAACTTCTAGTTGTTCTTCTTCACCTTCTGGCAACCCTATAATTCTAATGTTTGTTTGCTTATAGCTGTCCCAGAGGTTTCTGAGCCTCTCCTCATATTCCTCACTTTTTGTTTCCTCTTTCTGCACTGGTTGACTGTTCCTTCCCTATGTTCCGATTTGTTGATTTGATCCATGGCTTTCCCTTCCTCACCACTTGTCTCGTATGTGTTTTTGTTCATTTCAGCAGGGCTAGCCTTCATTCCTTCCCTGTCGTGTTCAATATCTTTTGTTAATTCTGTATGCTGCCTTATGACTATAGCTCTGAACTGAGCCTCAGAAAGATTTTCTATTTGTTCATCGGTTAATTCCTGTATTTGATTTTTGGTTATTCCTGCCATCCTGACCGTTTTTGTTTATCTTTACTTCTTGGTCAGGGCTGTCACACCTCCTACGCTATCAGGTGCAGAGACCTGAGCACTCATCACAGCCCGGCGACCCTTCTCATCACACTGTGGTACTTTGTGTGAGGGCGGGGGTCCAAGATGGATTCCTGCCGTTACTCTCCGCTAAGAGACCGGAGCCTCTTCCTCCTTCCCCAAGCCCTCTGGGCCTCATAGTCTGAGGCAATGGGGGGTCTGCCTTCCCTGGTGTTAGAATTGTGAGCTGACGGGTCTCGACTGCCGCTGGGACTGCTCCTGTGGCGTTTCTCGCAGTCCTGCTGCTGCCGCCGACAGCACAGCTTGACCTCTCTGCCCCAGTTTCGCCCCTCCTACCGGTCTGGACAAGCACCAGTTGTTTATAACTTCATACGTTGGACTTCCATGTAGTTTTATTTTCTGGAACTTCTAGTTATTTCTGGTTTTGAGGTAGTTGTAGTCCTTCTTAGTTGTGGAGGGAGACACAGCATGTCTGTCTACGCCTCCATCTACATCAGCTTTAGATGTAGACAGATCTGCTTGTAATCCCAGCTCTTCCTTTTACTGGTTGAGAAACTTTGGACAATTTATATCACTTCGTTAGGCCTCAGCGGGATAATAGTGTTTGCTGTTCATGTTTGTTATGAGGCTTAAATAAGATAAGACTTGTAAAGTCCTTAGCACAGTGCTCAGCACATCTTAAGCTTTTGATAAATACTGACTGTTATTAGTGTGCAGATTATTTCAAATCCCAGTCCTGCTTCCTCTCATATCTAAATTTCTAACTGCCTCAAGACAGCTCAATTTGAATAGTCTCATGGTACCCAAAACTTAATATGGCCAAATGTAAACTTTTCTTTCTTCTCATAATTTCTCCAGTTCCCATTTATGTTTCTTCCATCAGCTAGGCTTTCAGTGGTGATATCATCTTTGATTCTTCCTGGTCCCTTGACTTATATATCCAGTAACTTATCAAGACTTTTTTATTCTACTCCCATAATGTCTATCTCACTAAAACCCTTGTTTTCTACTGATTCAGGCTACTAGATGACGACAGTAGCCTTTTTGCTGGGCTCCTTGTCTGCAGCTCATCCTCCTGTAATCCATGTTACACATCCTTTCAGTCTGATTTGCAAAACCATAGGTTTGATCACAACAGCCTGTTACTCAAAAACTTTCAATGACTGCCCATTGCTTATAAAGGCAATCTAGAATAGTCTGAATTTAGTCTCATACACAAGCTCTAGCATTAGCTAGTTCTATCTTTGCAAGATTTTCTGTTCTCCTCCTTTTACTTTAGTCAGACTCACTTAATTATGCCCTGTTTTCACTTTCTTAAATCTATGCTTTTTGTTATGCTATCTTTATTACTGGAATACTGTTTTCCACCTATTCAAATACTGCCCATACCACTTCACTGAAACTAGTTTAAAGAGTCACAGCTGCTTCTTTACCAAATAGAATAATTTAAAGCTCATTTCAAATGCCGTATTCTTTTGAGTTCCTTAGTGTGCTGAGTGGTTTTTATCACTTTCTACCTTATATAACACTGATTAATATATGTATCATCTTTCCTACTAGAACTTATTGCTTATCTAATCTGTGAATCTCCTAACATCTCCCACTTTGCCCTGCCAACAGTAGTCTCAGAAAATAAGATAGAGGTTTCCAAATGTTAATCCTTGAAATTATTAGAAAGCCCCATTGTAAAGTATATACTTTCTACCTTATATAACACTGATTAATATGTCTATATCATCTTCACTACTAGAACTTATTGACTATTAATCTTTGTATCTCCTAACATCTCACACATTACTTTGCAGAGTAGTCTCAGGATATAAGAGGTTTCTGAATATTAATGCTTGATATTATTAGAAAGCCTTGTTGTAAAATATATACTTGAAAATGCACTATTTAGGAAAAAATAGAATTGATCGACAGGAGCTCAAGTTTAACACTGTGGAGGGAAAGCTCTCTCCTGGGTTCTTCCAGATAACTCTGAGATTTGTAGATGTAGTTTTCCTCCCTCCTGAGCTGGAAGAGGAGTTGGTTCAGTTCTTTGTCAGTTGTGATGCCACATGTACAATTAAACTCAATAATTTAGGTTTTTGTGATTTTTGCACATTTCATATTAAGTGCTTATACTAGAAAATGTTTAAATTTTTTTGTTGACTTCATTAGAAGACACATTCAGACGTGAATACAGTATTATACTATTAGAGAAGTTTGATGAAGTAAACATATTCCTACCTATATTTAAACTATGAAGTAAAGTTCTACAATGAAATTAAGGCATTATTACAGTAACAAGTTTAAGAAATGGGGAGGAGCATGAATACTTGAAAAGATATAAAAATGAAGGTGACTCTTATTTCAAAGGCATATTCATCGAGTGGTAATTTTATCAATAGGAAATTTTATCACACATTTTCAGTCAGGCCCTGTTCCCAAAGAACTTTGCTCCTTGTTAAGCAATTCTCTCTTGATTACTGCAATAGTGTTTATCTTGATTAATAGTAGCTGTTTAAAAAACAATTTATTTCTTTTAAAGAAAATTAGATTCTTCGTCAATGAATAATTTTTATGATCTCCTACATTATTCCTTACAATTACTTGCTTATCAACAATCTTTTAATTTTGTTCCATTACTCTTAGGATAGTTTTTAATCTCTTTAAAAGGCGTTACATTCTGACCAGTAATTTCTATATTTTAGACACACTGGCCTGTGAACTTTTTCAGAGGGCCATGCTTATGGCAGTTTAAAAACATAGCCCTATAATTCCTTGATCATTCTTCCATTGAAAGGGGGTTCTCTGTCCTCTTCCCTTGAATGCAGGCAGGCTTGTGATTGCTTCGATCATTAGAGTTTGGTTGAAGTGATACTATGAGTTCAGATAAGGCTATCTGCGGCTTCAGATGGATTCTCTCGGACAAACTGGTTTTAGAATACTCACTCATAGGATGCTCTGTCTCATAACCCAGCTGCCATGCTGTGAAGCCCAGGCCATATGGAGAGGCCCTTTGTAGGTGCTACAGTTAAAATCCCAAGCTAAGCTCCCAGGTGACAGCCAAGATCCTCCTCCAGCCATGTGCATCAGTCACCTTGGATGTCTAGCCCTACTGAGCTTTCAGATGATTCTGACCCAGCTACTATCTGCTAAGCCTATCAGACTCCAATCAAGAACCACTCAGTTGAGCCCAATCAACCTACAGAACTATAAAGGATAATAACAAATTGTTGTCTTATACCACTGCATATTGGAGTCATTTACAATATAGTCATAGTATCCAGAAAAATGCTCTTTCCTACCACAGGCTTTCAGAAAGGTTTCTCCTATTTTTCTGACCACGCCCCATACTCTCCTTCCCTCCCCTTTTTTACTCAAAGCTTGTTATGTACTTCTTAAGCAAAGCTTTCCCTGATCATCTTTCTTGTGTTAGTTCTCCCTCTAATTTTTTTCAAAATGCTTTGAAGTTCTTGACTGTGGTAGGCTGTAAAGTCCAAAGTTGAGAGTGGCTCCATTTCTCATCACTCCTTTTAAACTCTGCGGATCCTGTTTTCCCAACTCTTAATAAAATCTAAGGTAGATTTTGGGGTCACTTAATAATTAATGAAGTTGTCACCTTTGAGAGGGATAGGAAACAGTTCAGTCTGGTCTGATAATCACACTCCAGGCCAGTTAGTGAAATATTAGAACCAGAACAGCAAAGTCACAACTCCCTCCTCCCCTGGCATGAGCTGGTCTCTGGCTGGGAGGCCTATAATAAGGGAGGGGACTTGGTCAGCTCCTCTGTGTCCTCAGTCACTTTCTTCTGCATGGACAGTTACTATTTCTGATTCTCCCATGGTCACACTCTGAGAAGAGTAGTTTAGGGAAAAGTCGTTTTATTTATGGGTTGGCATAGTTGTCATCCCACCTTGAAGGTCTGGGCCCAGGCACAACTGCAGACTCTTTTTTTAAGGGCTGTAACTGAACACAGGTCTGGCTGCCTGACATTTCAAAAGCCAATACTTGAGAGACAGGTGCTTATAAAGAAAATGTTTTTTATCTAATATATATCTTTTTTCATGAAATCATTTTTTGTTATTCTATTACAGTTGTCCAGATTTTTCCCCCTTTGATCTCCCACCCATCCCACCCCCCACTCCCACAGTCAATTCCCACACTGTTGTCTGTGTTCATGGGTCATTCACAAATATTCTTCATCTAGTCTCTTCCCCTTCTTTCCACCGTTATCCTCTCCTCCCTTCTGGTCACATTCAGTCTGTTCCATGTTTCCATGCATGTGGTTCTATTTTGTTCATTAGTTTATTTTGTTCACTAGATTCCTCTTACAGGTGAGATCATATGGTATTCATATTTTGCCGCCTGGCTTATTCCACTAAGTATAATATTCTCCAGTTCCATCCACACTGTCCTAAAAGGTAGGAGTTCCTTCTTTCTTTCTGCTACATAGTACTCCATTGTGTAAATGTACCACAGTTTTTTGATCCACTCATCTACAGATGGGCACTTAGGCTGTTTCCAGCACTTGGCTATTATAGCACCACATGAACATAGGGGTGCAGAGGTTCTTTTGAATTGGTGCTTTGAGATTCTTAGGGTATATTCCCAGCATCAGGTGCCAGCAACCTGGAAGATGGAGACTCTTGTCTCAAAACCCATCTCCACATCTCAGTGCAAGCAGAGGTTTTTGTAAGGAGGGAGAGGGACAAGGAGAACAAAGAGATCAGGAGAGAGGCTGTGGATGTGCAGGCAGTGTCCTTGCTGCTCCCAGATGGATCTTCACTGTCAGCATCCTGGAGCTGGTCAGTGGCAGCCAAATTCCTGCTGTTGGGCGATCTGTGTCACCTGGAGTCATGGTCATGGCTGTTTCTTGTGCAAGCAGGAACTGGACCTGCTGGTGCCTGTAGTATGCTTACAAAGTAGCTACCATTATGTGAGTTCTTTTTATCAGTTTGTTAGTGCATTTTATTTTAATTCCATTTTACGGTGAGTTGGAGTAGTATGAAGTTTTTATTCCTTGTTACAGGGCCACTTTGGGGAGTTTCTCAGAGACCTCTCTTCAGACCTCTAGATTGCAGTTCTTTTAGCAAGTGAGATTAATGTCTCTCCTTCAGCTGTCTGTTTACAACTTCCCCCGGGGCCCTGGGTTCCTGGCAGGTTGGTTCCTCTGTTTTGGGATCATATTGCTTCCAGGTTGTCCAGGGGCTCTTTTTTATAGGGACCCTTGGTCCGCTCCTTCTATGGTAAAGACATTTAGTCCCTGAGAAACAAGAAAAAATCAGGCCCATCTAGCCAAGTCCTTTCATCTTTAGACTTTTCAAGAGTGAGTCATATTTTTCTTCCATGGGTTTCTCAGAGCCCAGGGTGCATGTGTCAAGCTCTCTGAGTAAAACCTCTTTCAACTGTCTTAGTAGAGTAAGGGGGGAGCAAGCCCCCTCTTCACCCCAATGGGTGGGCCTGGGGGAATGCCCATAGCCTTCAGTATATCTCTCCAGAGAAGTCTGCCTCCTAATTCTCCAAACTGACTGATCCCTAAGACACCCCTTGAGGACAATAATGAGCTAAAAGCCACAAGACCCATTTTTAGACTACTTTTTGCAAATCGTGCTCAAGGGTCTAACATCTCAATTTGGAATGTAGAACTTCTGATAAAACAAAACTGAGATAATTAGATGAATTATACTTAAATCCAATTAAATATTATTAAATTGTAATGGCTTTGTTTAGTATTTTCTTCCCCTTGTCTGGCTTCACTCATAGCTCATAATTCTTAGCCAGTGCCTCATGTATAATAAAATGCTCAGTAAGTATTAATTGAATGGTGCATGATAAATAAATACATTTAGATTTTGTAACTGACTTTTTGTCCTTTGTGAGCTAATCTTTTAAGTCTGGTTACCCAGAATACTCACTTTTCAGATGTAAGTACATGCATATACACATACCCAATAAATTTTGAGCTTTATTGTTCCTCCCATCAGTCTTCAAACAAATAAAAGTTATTGTCTTGGTGTATATTTCCTCAGGAGGAGAGTACTGTTTCTATATCAAAAATTAATATTTCCCTTGACAGGGCTACATATTTAAATATAAAGTTAATTAAGTAGACAACATATAAGAGAGTGGGAAACATTGTGGAGAATGAAGTTCTGTTTAGTTTGCTATGTCAATTATATTGAATGCACTATAAATATCCTATACCATCTTTTTTCCTTCTTAATAGGTTGCATTAGATGTATTTCTAAGAAACAAGGATTGTGCCTATGCAATTCTTTTTACTGTGTGTCACACCATATCATTTTCCACACTAAGAGGAACTAAAATCATTGCATACTTTCCTGGGGATGACAGGAAGGAAAATGACTCACTTTACAGGGGGGCATGAAGAGGACATGTTGGAGAGGGTTACAAAGGAGGACAGCCCTCCAGCTGATGAGGGAATTATGCCAAAGATTCCATCTCTGGTGCTTATAGCTTGCTTCTGCAAGAACCCTCGTCCTGAGAAATTTCAGTCTTAACATTTGTTTCCTGTGGCAATGTAAGACCAGGAGTTGGCTTGGTGGTGCATTCTTCAGAGAGTCACCCTCCTAGTTAAGTCAACATAAAACTGAGAAGGTAACTTGCTCCAGGGCCCTCTGCCCTCCAGCTTTTAGTTCTGTTTCTTCCTGCACAGCCTAGGTCCTCTGGCTGCCCCTGGCTTTCTAGAAGACTCTCGCTTGGGGCATTACTGGCCTTTGGTGTGTGTGAAAGTAATAGCTTCATAAATTTATGCCTCATTCTTTTGGGCTTATTCCTGCGGAATAGCTGGCAAAATAGCTGTTGAATGAATTTGTGCTACTGAGATAAGGAGTCACGACTTCCAAGTCAGTTATTTCCATTTTAACCCCTGGACTTTCAAGACCTTAATTTTTCTTCTTGTTCTTCTCCTTAACTTCCTGCCTTTCTTTCTCAATATAGTTTTTGAACATCTCAGCTAGTGCCAGGCATTGCAGTAGGCCCAGGGATGCACATTGAATCCATGACCTCATGGTCATCATGTGAAACATGGGCTGCCTCTCAAAACACAACATAAATCATTTTCTTTAATATGGAAGCATAACACATTTCGTTTTTGAGCCCGTAAATAATACTCGGAGTCATCATTCATGCTCTTACTTGCTCACTTGGCAAGAAAAATAATATCTATTCAACATGTTTGTCTCAACATGGGAGAATATGTCGTTGATATAGAAATAAAGAAATATTTTGACAGGGAGAATAGTTTGGAGTCCTTCAAATCATATCGCTTTATTGACTCAGGGATAGTCTATCTATCTATAGTCTATCTATAGTTGTCTTCCAGGGATAAATAAATCAATTTTGTCCCATTGTCCCCAATTGTGGTTACCTCAAGTAACTCCTTTATGTTCCAGGTTTATTGCAAACATGCTGAACGTCTCTCCCCCACCCATCTGTGTAGATGACAGGCCAGTAAGCTTAGGCACCTGCAGTCAGATGTCCTAACCTACCTATTCTTTTCTTGTGTTCCCTCTCTATTTTCATGACGAACTAGTTCAACATAGGTAGATATATCTGCATGATATCATATTTAAAAAAGGTTTGCCAGAAGTTTTTTTGCTTAATATAAAGTTCTGGATTTCTATCTCAGTCAATAGTCCTTTATTTCATACATGTTCTTTTATCCTCATCTTCTAAAGGGAGTATTAAAGGAAAAATATCTGTAAGTAATATCAATATATAATGACTCATCTCTTCAAAATCATGCTGATTTGATAATACACTCTTTCCCACATTAGGATTTGGTTTTTGTTTCTTTATGAAAGGGCGTTGCCTTTCTTGTTAATATAGTAAACAGGACTAACTAGTTTTGTTGTCTCTGTCTCCTGGGATTGAATTGATTCACCAAGAAAAGTAAAATGTAAAAATTATAATACAAAGAGATGAAGATATTTAAGTAAAATCGTAAGTTCATAGTTAATAAAAAGATAACATAATATTTGTTTAAAATAAATTATATTAACTATTGTCCCATCATATTTATATGAAATTTATACTTAAATTTCCTGTCCAATAAAACAAATAATTTTTTAAAAAGATCTACAGCTTGTCAGTAAGATTTCCTTTTTAAAAACTAAATTAATGTATTTATTTATTATTAGTTTTTCTGTTTTTTTAAATAACCCACTCTTTCTGACTGCGTATTAATCAATGAATTAATAAATTATCCCTCTGGGCCTTTTGGTCATTTCTCTCCTTTTTAGTATTTTTAATATAAAAGGTAAGTAAAGACAGTAAGAAATTGTTCAAGTAAGCATATTTTATAGTTCATAATAGCAACTTGGTAAATGTTTTTACTGCAAGTAAGTATTGAAATAATGAAGAATGATGAAAGGCAGTATATCGTAACAAAGTTACATATTCAAATGCTCAGAGGGGCTAGGTGGATGGCATAAAAAGAACTAGTTGTTGCCAGACCTCCCTTTTCAATAGACATTAAAACTTACTTTTATAAATATTCTCTTGATTTTTAAATCTTGGAAATTAATTTTTAAAAAGTACTATGCTGTTCTGTACTGCATGAATTAAACTAAACAATTCTGTGCAACCCCTGGAAGGTTCTTTGTGACTTCGCATGTGATAATCAAGAGAACGGTTTTGTAGTCAGCCTGGGTTAAAACCACAAATACTGCTGTGGGACATTGAGAAAGGATGCAACCATACCGGGCTCCATTTTCTTCCCTGACACATGGAGATAACAGTTGTACTTCTCTCACAGTATTTTGGCTTATTGTGGCGGGGTGGAAGTCAAGAAACATCTGAGGGTTCCAGAAACTGAAGAGCCAAACAAACTCACTTGGAGTTTTCTGCTTTACTTTTGGTTTCACATTCATTCAGGGAAAACCAATTTTACAAAGAACAAGTGAATGAAGGCGTCCTTAACATACTTTCTCCAAACCCAGTCTTTGATGAACCCTCACCCCTTGCCCTATCACCGTACTCAATTCTTCTTGAACAACAGTTGTGATGAACAACACTCTATCTCATTCCACATGCTCTTCTTCCAGTGTGATGTTGACAACCTTCCTTCTAAGGGGTTATGGTCGCTCTCCTTCAATGTGAATAAAATGTTCTGACTGCCTCAATGATTGAGGTACAGCAGAAGTGCTATTATATGACTTCCAAACCTGGACCTTCAAAATGCTGTGCACCCAGGATCTCCCTTAATGTTTTGCATATTGTAAACCTCAAAAATAGGTTTGCCAAAGAAAAGGACAAGTCTTCTACATCTGGACAAAATGAAAATGAAAGAAAAAGCCATCTGATTTTATTAAACTGATGGACAAAAGGGAAACAGAAAAACAAGGAACAGGCTATGTTTTATAGTCACTTGAAGTGAAAATTGAAATTGCCATTTATTTGTTATTTTCCAAAGGAGGTGAGAAGAGACACATGGAAGAGATTCTACCATAAAACAATCTGAGCTTTCCAAGCTTAGCCTCTTAATGAGCAGATGGAAAAAATAAAAAAGAGCAAAACCAGAAACCAGAAAGAGATCTGGAGGGAATAAACAGAGACTGATCTTGGCTGAAAAACCACAGAGTGTTTGGCCAGGAAGAGTTGAAATTAAAAGATTCATGTGTGAACTGTAGAAGGTGTTTGATTTTTTCATGTATAATATACTTTGTTATTTTTTCTTTTTTAAATTAGATTTATTGGGATTACATTGGTTGATAAAATTATATAGGATTCACATGTACTATAATACATCATCTGTATATTGCATTCTGCCCCCCTGGCTGGTTTGGCTCAGTGGATTGAGCGTCGGCCTGCGAGCTAAGTGTCGCTGGTTCGATCTTCCAGTCAGGGCACATCAGAGAAGGAAAACTCTGACTCCAAAAAACCTCCGCTGCCTTGCGGCATACCTCTTCAGGGGAAAGGCTAAGGGAGTAAACCCCGACAGAAAATCCGGAGCCGGAGTCCCTAAGGCGGTTTGACGTTGTAGTCATCACCGGCAACTCCTGCGGCGCACCTGAAGCCAAGCTGTATTGACTCCGTCTTTCCCTTGGACCCTTCAGCTGCGAAGAGAGGGGGGGGTCTGCTGCATGGGCAACAGCAGACCCTCCATATCACCCCGCCCAGGCTCTGTAGCTTCAGCTTCACTGGAGAGGACAGACACTCCAGCGTCATCGCAAGATGTCGATTCAACACGGGAGGAGACTGATACCGTGTCACTCCCGAGTCGGACTGCACAGCCATTCTCGGCGATGCATATAGACTCTTAAGAAGCTACACCATCGTCTCTCGAGACGGATGGCTGCCGACGATATTGCATTCTGTATTTACCACCTAAAGTCAAATCTCCTTTTGTCACCATATATTTGACCATCTTTACCCTTTACTACCTCCCCCTCACACCCTTTCCCTCTGGTAACCACCATACGTTGCCTGTGTCTATGAATTTTTTTTTGTCTTCTTTGTTCATTTATTGCTTTCAGTTCTATGCCCCACATATGACTGAAATAATGTGATTCTTGACTCATTCTGTCTGAGTTATTTTGCTTAGCATGATGTTCTCAAGATCCATCCATGGTGTCACAAATGACAGTATTTCATTTTTTATTATGGCTGAGTAGTATTCCATTGTATATATGTATCAGCTTCTTTATCCAATCATCTATCAAAGGACACTTTGGTTGTTTCTATGTCTTGGCCACCATGAATAATGCTGAAATGAACATAGGGTCCATATATCCTTGCAAATCCATGTTTTCAAAAATTTCAGGTAGAGATCCAGAAGAGGGGTTGCTGGGTCATATGGTAACTCTATTCTTAATTTTTTGAGGAACCTCCATACTGTTTTCCATAGTGGCTGTACCAGTGTACATTTCCACCAGTGGAGAATCAGGGTTCCTTTTTTCCCTCAGAACCTCTCCAACACTTGTTATTACTTGTCTTGTTGATAATAGCCATTCTAATAGGAGAGCGGCAGTATCTCATTATATTTTTAAAAAAAATTTTAGGTACACAGCAAAATTGTGCAGAAGATACAGAGGTTTTCCATTTACCACCTGTCCCACATATATGTTGCCTACCTCATTATCAACAGAGTGGCACATTTATTACATTTTTTGACATGTTATTATTACCCAGAGTCCATAGTTTACATTAGAGTTCACTTTTGGTGAGGTATGTTCTATGGGTTGGGACAAGTTTATAATGACATGTACCCACCATTATATTTTCATACATGAGTATTTTCACTGCCCTAAAAATCTTCTGTGTTCCTACCATTTATTCATCTCTCCCACCAAACAGCTGGAAACCACTGATTCTTTTACTGTCTCCATAGTTTTTTGCCTTTTCTGGAATGTCATATTTGAAATCATATAGTATGTAGCCTTTTCAGATTGGCTTCTTTCTCTTAGTAATATGCATGAAAGTTTCCTCCATGTCTTTTCATGGCTTGATAACTCATTTCCTTTCAGCACTGAATAATATTCCATTGTCTAGACATACCACTCTTTATCCATTCACCTACAAAAGGACATCTTGGTCACTTCTAAGTTTTGGAAATTATGTATAAAACTGTTATGAACATGTGCAGGATTTGTGCGGACATGTTTTCAAATCCTTTGGGTAAGTACCAAGGAGTGGGATTACTGGGTGGTATAATAAGAGCATAATGTTTAGTTTTTAAAGAAACCAACTGTTTTCCAAATTAGCTGTACCATTTTGCATTCACATCAGCAGTTAATGAGAGCTCTTATTACCTCACATCCTTACAGCATTTGATGGTGTCAGTATGCCAGATTTTGGCCATTCTAATAGATTTGTAGTTGTATCTTGTATTAGTATTTTTTTTAATTTCAAATTTCATTTGTTCATTGTTGGTATATAAGAAAGCAATACTTTTAAATATACCTTCATTTAACCTTGTACTCTGCAACTTTGCCATAACTGTTTACTAGTTCCAAAAGTATTTTGTTGATTCTTTCAAATTTTCTACATAGACAATCATATCATTTGTAAACAAGTATAGTTTTCTTAGTACTTTCTTCTCAATCTGTATCCCTTTTTTATTATTTTATTGCATTAGCTAGTTTCTCATTATAGTATTGGAAAGCTGTGGTCCTTTTCCATACTTTGTTTTGATCTTAGTGAGACAGTTTTACCTTTCTCACTATTAAATATATTAGCTGTAGATTTATTGTAGATATTCTTTATTTAGTTGGGGAAGTTCTCCTTTATTCCTAGTTTATTGAGAGTTTTTATTATGAGTGGGGGTTGAATTTTGTCAAATGCTTTTTATGCATGTACTGAGGTGATAGTGTGACTTTTCTTTTTTAGCCCATTCATGTGATAGATTACATTAACTGATTTTTCGAATGTAGAGCCAGCCTTGCACACCTGGGATAAATTTTACTTGATCATGTTGTATAGTATTTTTATAAATTGTTAGATTCAATTACCTAATATTTTGTTGAGAATTTTTGCATTTATGTTTATGAGAGATATTGGTCTGTCATTTTCTTGTATGTCTTTTTTGGTTTTGGTATTAAAGTAATGCGGATCTCATACAGTGAGTTAGGAAGTACTCCCAATGCTTCTATCCTCTGAAATGCATTGTAGAGAATTGGTACAAATTTTTCCTTAAATGTTTGGTAGAATTCATCTGTGAACCTGTCTGGGTGCAGTGCTTTCTTATCTTTGAAAGGTATTAATTATTAATTTAATTTCTTTAATAGATATAAACTAATTCAAGTGTGTCTATTTCTTTTTGTGTAAATTTGGCAGACTGTCTTTCAAGGAATTTGTCAATTTTGTCTATGTTATCAAATTAATTGGCATAGAGTTATTCATAATATTCTCTTATTATCATTTTAATGTTTATGAGATATGTTTGATTTTAAAGAGTTTGAGTAGTCACTAAATATTTCCTTAAGAAATATTTTAAAACGTATTGCCTTTTTTATTATAAAGTCATAAAGAAGATTGTTATATATATTTCTAATTATTTCTTTCTTTAAAAATAATTTATTCACAGCTTTGCATAGTGGCAGTATCATAGCCAATGAGGTTTATCCAAGGTATGATTATTGCTATTTGAAAAATAACTTATTCACTTCTGATCACCAGGCACAGGAATGTGCAAGGGCAATGCTTGTGACGCTCTCCATGGTTGTCAGTCCCAGTCTCCGTATCTGTTAGTTCCCTTGTACAACACCAGGCTCATCCTGCCCCCAAGTGTTTGCTCACACCCAGAAGCTGCATTGTATAGTATCTGACCATGTGGGAAGTTTAAACTTGAGTTTTCCAGCTTACTTGTAACTATTGAGGTGGAACTAGTTGTTCCAAGTGTTGATTTCCCAAAACTCATGAATAAGTAGGTCACAGGCAAATTGTGCGGTACAGCTCATAGAGGCATATATGCTTTTTTAAAGGAGTTTTAAAAACAGTAGTGACTAAGTTCCGTTCTGTGTTCCCAGCATTCTCAGGCGTAGGTCACCTGTGGCCCTGGACCAACAACCCCTGGGGGTCCCTCATATCTTAAGGCAGCAATGGAGGAAGCGCAGGCCAGGCCATGCATGAGGAATTAACAGTCAACTTTATTGCCCTCACACTAAAGAATTCATGAGCTGAGAACCTCTCTGTTATCTGTCAGTTCTCTACGTTCTTTTCGGCCTGTTTCCATAGCCTCGTGAGCTGCTATTTCTTCTGGTAATGGACTTTGGCCTTCTTCTTCTGCTCCAGAGTGGCTGTGACTGCCTGGTACTTTCAGCGAACTTCACAGGCCAGGGCTAAGGCCAGTGCCCTAGGTAAGCAAACTTCCTTGCAGGCTTCAGATGACAACCTTGAGGGCTTGCAGGAACCACCATTTGCTTTTTCTTGTCATACAGCAGTGGGATCTCATCTCACACTTCCAGGAGGTCCAAGGTGACCAGGGACTGCCCCTCTGCCATCTTGGAAGCTGCCTAGGAAAGTAAAATTACTTTTAAAATTCAGTTTTCTGAAGTTTTGAAATTATTTATCTATTAACTACAAGCTATATAGAGTATTAGTAAATTTGTAATGATACCAGCACAATATAACCTCTCCTACTGGTGACTTGTTAGCTACAGAAGATGAAAGTTAGTTATGACTATATCTGTTAAGTATATACACATAAAATATTTTTGAATAAATATAGTTATTGTACTGTGCTATATTGTATATTCATGTTGTTTTGTTTTACAACATACTTCCTTTATTGCCTCCTATGGACATCTTAATAAATATTTTTTTCAAGGAATGAATGAACCTAATCCCCAAATATGTTTATCTCTTTGAAAAATAAATAGAAAAATCATGTGTTTGGTTAAAATTTTGTTTTAATGAACAAATTAATGAAAACTTCAAATTGATACAAGTAATTCATGATAGTAGTTTTAAATTTTTGAAAGACAAACAAGACTCAGACACATCCAAGGATGCAAGGAAATCTTTTATTTGCTCTGATGTAGAAACAGTCCAAAATAGTCCCATCCTGACAGATTTAAAATATAAAATAAATTAATTTTTTTTGGAGATGAAGAGGAATCAAGTGGTTATAATTTTGGATTGATGAGTTAGGGATTTGGAAATACTATATCTGTGTTCCCACTGCTTTTTCTAGGTAGATTGAACATGTTGATTTTTCATGTGAAGTCAGCCTCAGGTGGCTGGCTAGCCTGACTTTACCTGCAACCTAACAATTGCCTTCTGGAAATTTAGTTGTAACCTCAGAGCATCAAGAGAAGTGATGAAGGGAGAAATTTACTTAATATGGGTCCTCTTTGATTCATAAGTTATTAAAATCATAACAATGTTCTATTATTTAAGATCTCTAAAGCAGTGTTTCTACATAGCAGGCTCTCAATGAATCTATGTTGAATGTGTAATTGGAAAGCAATTCATTTATTATGTCACATTAAGATCATTGAGTTCTATCCACATACCACAATTTCAAGTTTTGCAATAGTGAAAAGAAGAAAAATAAATTATTTTATAGAAGTCCAACAATGAGGCTTTTCTTCATATATATTTTATAAAGTAATGCTTCCTCATCTCTAAGGAAGGAAGATAAAGAAATTTAGCCTATCTCACTGACAACAAAAGCTCTTCAAATCCTACATGAGGTTTGACTACTTGCCTGAAATTTTGTGTTTGGAAGTTTTATACATGTACCTATGAGGGTAAATAAACCTCTGTGAAGATAACTACTCCTGAAAATTGACATTTTGTGTTTAATTATTCAATTCCTTAGGATCTTCAACTTGGAAATATGAGCGGGACACCCCCCAACCCCCACACAAAAAACCTCGACTATCTTATATCCTGGAGGGCGGGTCCCTTGTAGTACAAGCTTCACCTGCTAGGTGAGTGTTCTAGGTACCCATCTGTATCAGTGTATCAGCTGGCGTTGTTGTGAGAGGCTGTGTTTAGCTTCAGTGAATTTTTTTGAAGACTCTCAACACATCTGCCCATTTCACAATGGGTGATTTACTAGTGCACCTGCCCACACTGCACTGAGTGTTCAGCAGTTTTTGAACAAAAACAGAATGACCCCTGCGCTCCACCCTCCTCGTTCACCTGGTTTTGCCCAGAGTGACTTTTGTTTCCCTGGATGAAAAAGTCTTCAAAGAGAAACATTTTGCTTATGTGGAAGAGGGTGAAACAAAAAAAAAACAACAACAACAACAACAAATGGCAGACACACTAAAAGGAATCAAAATCGATGAGTTCAGAACAGTTTTGAGCAGTAGAAAAGTATCAATAAGTCTATTGCATCAAATGGAGAGTACTTTGACATTGACTAGAGCTTAAACGTGTAAGACTAAATATACAATTTTTAATAAATCAATTTTATGTTTTGGGGTCCCCTCTTTGTATTATATTCAGTTTTATTTGACACTTTTGTTTCCTCTCTGCCTTTTTATTAAATACAATAGTGCCCGCCAAAACCCTATGAAAACAGAGTCCTCAAAATTCACTTGCCTCAGCTTTGTCGCTCATGGTTGTGATTTCTTTGGCTGGAGGCTCACAGTTACACTCTTTTAGCTTACTGTAGTGTTCATGCTCCAAGATATTAAAGTGAGCTATCTACAAATGTTTATTAGAATTTTTCTTTATATTTGTAATTGCTAGTTTTGTTATTTTTTATCCTTTTCAGTCTTACAATTTTTAAAATTTTCATTTTTTCCAGCTTTATTGCTTTTCTTATTTATTTATTTATTTGTTTGTTTATTTTTGCTTTTTCAATTACAGTTGTCCCATTTTCCCCCATTTCTCTCCCCCACCCAACCCACCCCTTCTCCCGCAATCATATCCCTCCCTGTTGTCCATGTCCATGAGTCATTTATACAGGTTCTTTGACTAAACCCTTCCCTTACTTACCCCCCTTCTCTTCCTCTCCCCTCCCCCTATTGACTGCTATTCTGCTCTTTGTTCTATTTAGTTCCTTTGTGTTGTTCTTTAGTTTCCTGTATGCTTTTCTTTTGGATGTAGATAATCACTCATGCTGACACATTCCATGATCTTGGCAACATACTAAGTTCTTTCTTGGGTGAATTCAGTTTGGTTCGCATTTTTTTGTTACTTTTGAGTTAAGATTTAGCACAGTTACTCTGTAGTATATATTTTTTCCTTTATGCTGTTTAATTAATTGTATTATGATATTTTAAAATATTTTATGTACAACTTGTGCATTTTTCTCTAATTCTACTTAAAAAATTTTTCTCCATTTAAGTTGTTAAGCTATAGTAGAAGTAATCTTTTTTTTCAAACATTCTTGAGATTTTTTTTTTTTCAGAATTTTTCTCGGAACATTTATTACACTCCTATTTCTCAGGCTACAACTAAAATAATTTAGTAAGGGAACTACAATTGTAAACAAAATAGCAGCTGGTATAACTTTATCTCCTTCTCCAAGAAAATTTGGTCTAACATACATGATAAAAAGAGAGACATAGAATAATGAAAAAGACAAAAAGTGGGATGCACAAGTAAAAAAGGCTTTGACCCTTTCCTCTTCAGATTCCATTTTGAAAATAGTGAAGAGAATGCAGAGATAAGATAATAAGACACTACCTATTGTGAAGATTTGAATTGAGCCTGAAAAGATAAATCGTCGTCGGCAGCCGTCCGTCTCGAGAGACGATGGTGTAGTTTCTTAAGAGTCTATCTGCTCCGCCGAGAATGGCTGTGCAGTCCGACTTGGGAGTGACACGGTATCTGTCTCCTCCCGTGTTGAATCGACATCTTGCGATGACGCTGGAGTGTCCTCTCCAGTGAAGCTGAAGCTACAGAGCCTGGGCAGGGTGATATGGAGGGTCTGCTGTTGCCCATGCAGCAGACCCCCCCTCTCTTCGCAGCTGAAGGGTCCAAGGGAAAGACGGAGTCAATACAGCTTGGCTTCAGGTGCGCCGCAGGAGTTGCCGGTGTTGACTACAACGTCAAACCGCCTTAGGGACTCCGGCTCCGGATTTTCTGTCGGGGTTTACTCCCTTAGCCTTTCCCCTGAAGAGGTATGCCGCAAGGCAGCGGAGGTTTTTTGGAGTCAGAGTTTTCCTTCTCTGATGTGCCCTGACTGGAAGATCGAACCAGCGACACTTAGCTCGCAGGCCGACGCTCAATCCACTGAGCCAAACCAGCCAGGGTGAAAAGATAAATAGTATCAGTTTATTGACATAAGAGTCAGCACAGGAGAGTCTGTACAAAAAAGAAGAATATCACAATCAAATGGTTGATATGATCAGCTCCACAGGAAGCTAACCTAAATAGAAGCCCTGTCTGAATCACGGAATGCATATTTCCAGCTATGTAGGCCCCTGTGGTCACCTGAATGCAGAGTTTCTTTGACGTCATGGTGTAGTACTGCAGTGGGCTGCGTATGGCCACACAGCAATCATAGGCCATTGCCACAAGAAAAAAGCAGCCTGCAGTTTCAACAGTGCAAAGAAAATAAAATTGTGCCTTTCATTCATAGAGGGAAAGCATTCTGTTCTCGGAAAGTAAGTTTCCTAACATCTTAGGAGTCATGGCACAGGCATAGCAAGAATCCACAAGAGTGAGGTTGCTCAGAAAGGATGTACATTTGTGTATGAAGATGATGCTCTTTTTTTAAAAAAAACTATTTCTATCTTTTTACTTTTTAAATTTAATCAGTATTGTACTTTTTTTCAATTACCGTTGAGTCCCCTTATACCACCTTCCCGCAGCAATTCCTACACTGTTGTCCATGCCCTTGAGTCCTTTTTCCTTTTAGTTCAGTCCCTCTATCCCTTAACCTCCCCCAGCCCAGGCAGCTGTCATCCTACTCTCCATTTATGAGTCTGTACCCATTTTCCTTGTTAATTCAGTTTGCTCATTGGATTTCACATATGAGTGAAATCATATGGTATTTTTTTTCTGACTGGCTTATTTCACTTAGCATAATGTTCTCCAGGTCCATCCATAATGTAGCAAAGGATAAAATTTTCTTCTTTTTTATGGCTGAGTAGTATTCCATTGTGTAAATGTCCCATAGTTGTTAAAATACCTAGAAATAATCTTAACCAAGCATGTAAAAGACCTGAACTAAAAAAATATAAGACACAAAAGGAAGAAATTGAAGAAGATCCAAATAAATGGAAGGACATACCATGTTCATACATAGGAAGAATTAACACCATTAAATTGTCCATATTACCCAAAGCAACCTAGAGATTCAATGCAATTCTTATCGATATTCCAATGTCATATTTCACAAATATTTCAATAATTTATATGGAACCACAATAGGCACCACATAGCAACTGTGATCCTGAGAAAAAAGAATAAAGTTGGAGGGATCACTCTACCTAATATCAAATTATACTATCATGCCATAGTAATCAAAACAGCATGGTACTCACATAAAAACAGACACATAGATCAATGGAGCAGAATAGAGTGCCCAGATATAAACCCATACCTTTGTAGTCAATTAATATTCAACAGAGGAAGCAAGTATATACAATGGGTTAAGGTAGTTTATTCAATAAATGGTTTTGTGAAAATTGGACAGGTATGTGCAGAAAAATGAAACTAGACCAACCACCTTCTTACACCACACACAAGAATAAATTCAAAATGGATCGAAGACTTAAATGTTAGGCCCAAAACCATAAAAATCATAGAAGAAAGCATAGGCAGCAAAAATCTCAGATATTGCTCATAGCAATATTTTATCAAATATATCTCCCCAGGCAAGGGAAACAAAAGAAAAAATAAACAAATTGGACTACATCATGCTAAAACATTTTTGCACAGCAAAGGACAATACTCTTGAAATTGATATCATCAGGCCAAGTTTACCCACAATGGAGACTGGATAGATGGCAAAGAACACCACAAAGAGAAGGGTTTTCAGCTCTGGGTGATCTGTAAATTTTGTGAGGATAAACTCATGTTTCATGGTATGATTTTCTTCAGCCATTCTTGACCTCTCTGTTGAGAAAAAAAATGTGGAGAAATTAGGTACTGATTTACAACATACTCAATTCAACTACTGAATTTATCTCTTTCTAGCCCATGAGGATGAGGATCATCTTCTATAATGCTTTCACATGTCACATGGATATTGGTGCATGACCAATTCTGGGCAAGTATTAATATCCTGAAACCAGTACCTTTTTTATTTCTTAGTTAACATTTTTTACAGCATATTTTCAGAAAAACACGAGATTTGATGCACAAAGATGACTTATGAAGTCTTGAGAGAAATATTTTTCTACATAGGTTCTTCTAATATGATTTAATTAAAGCTGATTCATAATTTAAATGTCATCAATTGGCATTGGTGTTATCAAACAATTTCAATGACTATACATTCAGACTAACAATGTGTTTAAAAGACTGTTTCCTACATCCATGTTCATTGCAGCATTATTCACAATAACCAACTGAAATGTCCATTGATGATTGAATGGTTGAACAAAATGTGGGATATACATACAAAGGAACATTATTCAGCCATAAAAAATAATGCAATTTTGACCCATGTTAAAAGAGAGATGAACCTTGGTAACATTATGCTTAGTGAAATAAACTAGACACAGAAAGACAAATACTGTGTGATTCTACTTACATGGATTAAAGGAGTCAACTTCATAGAGACAGAAAGTAGAAGAGTGGTTGTCAGGGAGGAAGGGAATGGGGCGTTGTTGTTTAATAAGTATGGAGTTTTAGTTTTGGGAAGTTGAAAAACTTCTGGAGGTGGATAGTGATGATGGCTGCACAATATGCTTAATGCCCCTGCACTGTATAGTTAAGTAGAGTGGTAAATTTTGTGTTATGTGTGTTTTACCACAAGAAGAAAAAAATTTTTAAGATTTTCATTTGCATATTCTTAGCAATTTATTATCTTCAATGTTAGTTAAGTATACATGTAAAAATGAAATGGTTTGAAGACAAACACGGTGGGGTTGGAGAGAGGAGGATTCATGTGGCTAGAAGTAGGGAGGAGAGAGGGAAAGGAGGGGAAAGAAAAAACAGGAAGGCTATATTAACAACCCAAACCAGGGCCTCCCCATGCTCTCCTGCTTTCCCAGAGCCGCCAGGGCCTCCAGACCTCTAGAGAACACCCCCATCTCCTCCTCTGACCCCCACTCCAGAAAATGATGTCTGAGGCCCATGGAACGTATGAACTGACCCACCTCATCCGGCCTTACTCATAGCTGGGGGGCAGACACTGAAGTAAGCTGTCACCTCCTACAAGACCCTGGGGTCCCAAGAAACATGTTTTCTTGGGGGAAAGGCCAAGTGGGGCTGAGTTCCTAGAGCCTGGGAGGCCCCATTAGGGTAGGGAGCTACATACTGTGGTTGCTGGTTTCTGGTTCCATCAGTTCCGGGCTGGTTCCCAGAGTAGAGGCCAGTGGGCGGCCCTCAGGGAGTGTGCTGATGAGGCTCCCACAGAACTTGGGTGGGGTGCCGAGCTGGGGGCCACCCAGGCCACCAGAACCTCGCCTGCCAACCACAGGGCCTGTGCCCCAACTCCCAGCAAACTGCCGGGGGAGGGGGGGCCTGTTCAGACCCTTCCCACTACAAGCTCTCACTCCTGGGAGGGCAGTTCCCAGGAGACCCACCAGCCTAGGTCATGAGCTCTGCTTTCCCTGGACCCTCCTCAGGCAGGTGGAGCCTCAGTTTCCCCCAAGTGGAGGTACTGCTAGCCTTCTGGTCCTGGGGTTTCTTATGTCACTCCCACCTCCCTAACTGTTGACTATACCAGCACAGGGCTCCGCCGTCATCTTGTCCCCTCCCTTGCTCCACTTTGGGGGACATGGAAGACCTTTGCCCCCAACTCCTCTGTCTGCCTGCCCCTCAGTCGGGGGACTGTGGCACTCATGAGTGCTTGATCTGAGAGGCAGCTTATCTGAGCCTTGATAGAGAAAATTGTACTTCATTAGAAAAAAAAGTTTAAAAGAATGATTTAAAATTATATTAGTTCCTTATATAATTTGTTTAATTCATAGGGAATGTCCAACACATACATTTTAAACACCATTTCATTGTAGAGGTCAATAGCCCATTCATCTGCTAATTTGTAAATTATGTGGCAAATGTTATTCAAAGAGGTTTCAGAAACTTCACTAATGTTACTACAAAAGTGTGCCTTATATATTTTTGGTAAATTCAGGCTTCTCTTGAATTCAGAAGTGATACAGATTAATTACAATAATTAGACTAGTGGTTATACAATAGATTTTAGGTTAAAGGAAATAATTTATGGAACTTCAAAATCTGAAAAATAAGAATTATAAGGAAAAAGCCTTAAGGCAAATTCCCATTTCTAAGTAAATGTTAATGAGCCCTGTTTTGACTTTAATTCATTTGAATTAACTAATTTACCCATCTCAATAGTCTGAATATAAAGTCCTAACTAAGTAGGAAGAAAAAAACCCCACTAAATTGGTCATCAAAGGCTTTATAGAGAAAGTGGGAACTGACCTAAGTTTGTTTTTTTTTCTTTTTTTTTTTGCCTCAGGAAAGAATTGTGATATGAGCAGAGGTTGTAATGCAGCACCTTTCCCACCTCTCTTAAAAGTCGTAATACAATTTCTAGAATCTTCCTTTGAAATTATCTCTATAATGCCTTTAATATGATACCTTAGATACCTTTACATTTTTCTTGCTTCTCAAAAGACTTTTCTCAAAATACTTTCTTATTAGGACTCCTTCAATAGTTTATACTATTCTGAATCCATACTGCCCATCAATTTCAAGTTTCAATTTGTTTGGTTAATTATCTTGATTCTTCTAACTACATCATTTGAGTTCACTTTATCTCATTATATTCTGCATTCACCATGTACCACCCCTAATCCAAGACATTCTCTTCATGGTTCTCTAAATAAGTCACTTTTTTCTTCATTTGGTGCCTTTTACCCTACCTGTATTACCTTCACTGTGTCCCTCTATTTACCCAAATCCTACCCCTTCTTTAATGCTCTGATCAAGGTCTATCCAACTTCCCTAGGACAAATTCGTCTGTCTTCTTCCCAACCTCCCTAGCTCTTGTTACCCATATAACACATCTTGAGTCTCAAATTTTGCCTTGTATGGTCCTCTGGCATTTCATGGGTGTAAGTCTTATTCTGCTCAGTTTGATAGCAACTTCATTAATATCAGGATTATGCATATTTCCAACATGTACCCTGAGGACACAGCAAAGAACAAAGCAGAAAAAGAAATCCCTGCCCTCAGAATTAAATTGCAGAGCAATGTGATTATTTCAGGTGAGGAATACATTTCTTTGATAATGCAGGACAGTGTCTGTGCTCATATGGCACCAGGTGAAACTTTCTCCTATAATGAGAGCTTGTTAAGACTTGTTGTAGAAAAGGGTCTACCAAAGCAACTGTGAAAAAATGATGGATGTTGCTTTTAGCTCACCTCTTATCCATGAAAGAATGTGGGGTCAATTATGGACTCAGTGAAAAAGAACCCATATAGCTCATTTCTTATCATTCTAAATTTATTTCTTACAAATTTATGAGAACTTTTATGTTTTCTTAAAAATTTTAAAAAGTTCTTATGTTCAGTACTGTAAAACAGCTGCCATTTATTGCATCACTTATTCACACATTCATACAATAAATACTTTATAGTGTCTACTATCGTTGAAGGAGGTCATCTAGAGGACATCACCCCTGTTTGACCCATGAGCTGGACCCAGGTCCTCATTCCCACCCCTGTCCTTGGAATGTATGTTCTGCCCACTGTTCTCACATTTGGAGCTGTCCTGGTTTTTATTGTGAGCATTTCTCACAGGTGGTTGGAAAACACCTACAGGAAAGGTGAGCAGTCAAGCTGAGACATGAGCAGCAAGAAGCCAGCGATGGAAGTTTGGGAAAGAATATGTTAAAGACAGAGGAAAGGTAGTGAAAATTCCTTAAGGCAGAAATAAGCTTTGCTTGTTTGAGGAACCCATAAAAGGTGGGGAAAAGTGGTTGCTGATGAGACTGAAAAGTTGATCTTGTTAAGTTTGTAACTTACAGTATGGAGTATGCATTTAATTTTCAATGCAATGAGAAGCCTTAGGAGTGGGTATTAGTTTCTTATTGCTATTGTAAAAAGTTGCCACAAACTCAGCAGTTTAAACAACATAAATTTATTTCTCAGTTCTGGAGCTTAGAAGTCTGAAATGAGTCTCTCTGTGCTAAAATCAAGGTGTCAACATCCCTTCTGGGGGCTATAGGGGGAAATCCATTTCCTTGCCTTCTCCAGCTTCTTGAGTCTGTCCACATTTTTTGGTTCCTGCCCCTCTTCAATCTCCAAATACCGAAATGACAAGTTAAATCTTACCCACATTGTATCACTCTGTTTCTGACTCTTCTGCTCCTGTTTTCAACATTTATATTACATTGGGCCAGCTGGATAATCCAGGGTTATTTAATTCCCCCTTTGCCATGTAACATACCATGTGAACAACTTTCGAGGGTTTAGGATAAGGACATCCTTTGGGGGACCATTGTTCTGCTAACCAAGCCAGAGTTTTTTAAAGCCAGAAATGACACTACTTCATTTACATTTTAAAAAGGAACACTCTACCACTTGTTCAGTAAATGGATGATGAAGGGTAAGAGCAGAAGTGGGGAGACCAGCTAGGAGGATATTGCAGTTGTTCAGAATGAGTAGAATAGTAGTGGACATGGAGAAATGTAAATAGAATTGGATTATTTTTGGAGGGAAAGCCAACAGGACTTGCTGATGATTTACATTTGAGAGGAAGATGTGAGGGAGTAAAAAAAGCTAGCAGGGAAAATGCCTACAATTTTTGCCTTCAGCATCTGAGTTGAAAGAGACTAGAGAGGAATGCTTTCTTGCAGGAGGCCGGGGAGGATGGTCTGGGTTTAGAAATGTGTTTTATTTTATCTATGCTATGTTAGAGGTGCTTAGTTATGTAATTGGGGACATTGAATAGGCAATTGAATATAAAAGATATAGCTAAAGATGAGGAGTCATTGGTATATAAATAATTTAATGTATAGACTTGAAACTGAGTAAAATAATCTAGGGAGTGTAGGAAGGCAGAAAAGAGAAGGGTACTGGGAGAGAAGTCTCTCAAACTCTGGTTTATATTAAGCCAGATTATCTAGCATACAAAATACCTGGTGGGAGTAGAACGCAGTAGTGTAGAAATTACAGGAAGTATCCTAAAAATCCCAAATCAAAGAACTTGAGTTATATTTAGCAAGCCACGAATAAATTTGTCAAGGGCTTATGCTATCAAATCTGAGGTTCAGATAAACAACTCTGTGTATGATTCATTGCTTTCTTCCCTATGTTACATTTTGCATATCGGTATGGCACAGATAATAAATTAACAAATGTTTAAGTGCCCCTTATGTACCATATATGATTAAAGATGTAGAATAAAGAATAATGTCCTAAACTAAGATTGTTATTTAAAAAATTAAAACAACAAAAAAGACTCTAAATTTAATGTGGTAAATGTTTGTTTGCTTTTTTGGTCACATCTACTCATTGATGAAGCATTGATAGTGCTTATCACAAGGCCAAGCAGTGCTAATATGCAATAGTAAATCAAAGCAATATAAGGCCCCATCCATGTTTGCTGTGACTTCTCAATATACTGGCAGGCAGTCATGTAAACAAATAATTAGAATGCAAAGTGATAGCATCTAGAGTGTAATGATACATTCAGAACTACGGGAGAACAGATGGGAATGACTTAATTTGTCTGGGGGTGGTAAAGAGCTTTCTGTAACAAAACTGCCTTTTCCATAATAAAACAACACTTTATTTTGTCAGTGGAGAGCAAATCTTGTGGGAGAAGCAAATCTCCACAGCCTACAAACATGTTCCCAGATCTTCATTATTCCCCTGGGGAAGTAGTCACTCCTGTTGCCAAAGCCATGACTACAAGAAGGCATTGCTCTTCCGTTCCCGCTGGCCCCAATGTTTCCCTGAAGCATAGAGAAGATTGAGGGGTCATTTGTACATGTCTCTACTAGACTTGGAGATACCACAAAATGCAGTAATATACAACTAGAACAGTAGTTCTCAGCCCTTTCTCTCCACTGAGAAAGCAACTTGTAAATGATGTTGACTATGACACACTCCCATGAGCTTTCTCATGTAATCAATGAGCACTCGTCTGCTACCTTAGCTATGATTCCTCTTCATTTTTCTCCAATTCAAGATAGCATATCATCATGTAAGAGAGTGAGGAAGGTATTATTCAGATAATGTGTAAATCACTAATTATATAAAACAAATCATATTAATTGTGGTACTTTATTGTTAGGAAGGCGTTAATTGCATCTCAGCTGATTGTGACAGATCAGGGTGTTAAAATAGTCTGAAGGCTGCTGATCTGGTTTATATGAATGAATTGCTCATCTTGCACTTATGGTTCTGAATAGAGAGTCCTCCTTACTTATATCCAGGTCTACTTCTGAGAAGCAGATGCTGTCTTTTTCCAGTCACCAGGAAATTCAATCATGGCTCTGTCCAAGGGGATCTATTTCCAAGAGTGTGAGAGACAGAAGACCAACTTCTTGTCTGAGGGCTGATGTCTGCCCTATATGATTCACAGTAGGAATGCCCACTCCTTAAGGGGAGCTATAAACCTAACTGCAAAGATATAGCCATAACAATCATATTAAAATATTCTACCAATTAGACCCAGCAGGTGTATAAAAAGCATGTGTGTGTGTGTGCGCGCGCGCGCACACACACACACACACATAGTAGCAGATTGACTTATTACAGATTAACCCAGAAGATATTTGACCCTAACATTTAAAGATATGTAGAATTTTCTTAAAAAAAGAAAGGTTGGAAAAAGGGGAACATGTCTGTACTGTTGGTTGGAATGCAAATTGTTGCAGTCACTGTGGAGAGCAGTATGAAGTTTCCTCAAAAAATTAAAAATGTAACTGCCTTATGATCCAGTGAGATTTCATTTCTGTTGTTTGTTGACTTTTTTTTTAGTATATATTATTGATAATATTGTTACAGTAGTTCCAATTTTTTCCCCTTTGCTCCCTGTCTGCCCAGTACCCGCCTTTCCTCCAGCAATCCCACCCACCTTAGTTCATGTCCATGGGTCATGCATATAAGTTCTTTGGCTTCATTCTTTCCTATATTATTCTTAACATCCCCCTGTCTATTTTGTACCAACTGATTATGCTTCTTAATCCCTGCATCATTTCCCCTTTTCTCCCACTCCTCCCTCCCAGCTGATAACCCTCTAAATGATTCCCATACTTATGATTCTGTTCCTATTCTGGTTTGCTTAGTTGGGTTTTGTTTTTATTTTTTAGATTTCGTTGTTGATAGTTGTTAGTTTGTTGTCATTTTAGTGTTCATAGTTTTGATCTTTTTCTTGAGTAAGTCCCTTTGACTTTTCATATAATAATGGCTTGGTGATGAAGAACTCCTTTAGCTTCACCTTGTTTCAGAAGCACTTCATCTGCCCTCCCATTCCAAATGATAGCTTTGCTGGATAGAGTAATCTTGATTGTAGGTTGCTTTTCAGCACATTGAATACTGCTTGCCAGTCCCTTCGTGCCTACAAAGTGTCCTCTGAGAAATCAGCTGATAGTCCTATAGGCACCCCTCTGTAGGCAATTCTCCGCCTCTCTCTTGCTGTCCCCAGGATTCTGTCTTTATCTTTCACCTTTGGCATCTCAGTCATGGTGTGTCCTGGTGTGGTCCCCTCTGGGTCCAGCTCACCCGGGACCCTCTGTGCTTACCAGACCTGTATGTGCATCTCCTTTGCAAAATATGGGAAGTTTTCTTCATTTTTTCCAATTCTTGCTTCCTCATTCTGCACTGGTTGACTATTTTTTTCTTCCTTATGTTCCAAATCATTGATTTGAACCCCGGTTTCCTTTCCTTCAGCATTGGTTTTGTGTGTATCTTCCTTCGTTTCACTTAGCATAGCCTTCACTTCTTCTCTTATGCATTTGCCATACTCAAGCATATCTGTGAAGCCTATGAGCATCTCTATCACCAGTGTTTTGAATTCTGTGTCTTTTAGGTCATCTATCTCCTCATCTGTTAGGTTGACTATCTCCTCGTCGCTTAGTTCTCCCACTGGAACCTTGACCCCTTTCCTCTTTTGAGCCATACTTCTCTGTCTCCTCATTCGGACAGGCTCCCATGTTTGTTTACCTCTGTGTCCCAGGTAGAGCTGTCGCTTCTGTTATGTTGTAAGGGGCAGAACCTTAGGGATTCGTCAGTACGGGGCGACCTGTTTCACCATGTTGAGGCGCTGTATGTTAGGGAGGAATCCAAGAAGGAACAATGCTGCCTTCCCAGCACTTACCCCTTTTCCAGGCACCTCTTCCACTTTCTCACCAGATTGGTGCCTCTCTAGCTGCTGTCCTGGTGTCATTCCCAGAGTGAATGGGTCTGAAGATGTTCTAGGACTGTGGGAGCGCTTCAACATGCAGACTCTGCTGAGACTGGCAGTTTCTGCCTCCATCCCAACCCACTACTGGTCTGCACAGTCAGAAGCAATGAAGCTTGATTTTCCCCGGTGTTGGGACCATGGGCTGTGAAGTTCGATGAGGAGCTGGGAATGGTCCCCAGGAGTCCCTCCTGACTTTTTAAAACGTGTGACTGTGTTTTCTGCTGGCCCGCTGCTGCTGCTGCTGCTGCTGATGCTGCTGCTGCTTCTGCAGCTGCTGTCACCACCACACCATGTCCTCTCTGCCCCTGCTCCACCCCTCCTACTTGTCTGGATGAGTATTTCTTCTTTATATCTTTGTTTGCTGGATTTCCATGCAGTTTGATTTTCTCGAACTTCTGGTTGTTTCTAGTTTTGAGGTAGTTGTATTCCTTCTTAGTTGTGGAAGGACATGCAGCATGTCTGTCTACGCCTCCATCTTGGCCAGAAGTCTGTGTGTTGATTTATTGATGATAACCATTCTGACAGGTGTAAGATGGTATCTCATTGTGGTTTTAATTTACATTTCTCTGGTAATTAGTGGTGTTGAGCATCTTTTTGTATGTCTGTTGGCCAGTTGTGTATCCTCTTTGAAGAAATTTCTTTTATTCAGGTCCTTATCCCATTTTTTAATTAGACTGATTTTTTTTTGTTTTGTTTTGAATTTTGTAAGTTTTTAAAATAAATTTTGGATATTACCTCTTATCAGATGTATCAGTGAATTTGTTCTCTCATTCAGTGGGCTTTTTGTTTTGTTGAAAGTTTCCTTTGCTGTGCAAAAATATTTTAGTTTGATGTAGTCCCATCTGTTTTATGTTTTGTTTTCTTTTTTTTTTGTTTGTTTGTTGTATCCCTTGCTTGAGGAGATATATCAGAAAAATATTGCTATGAACAATGTTTGACATTTTACTGCCAATGTTTTCTTCTAGGATCTTTATGGTTTTGAGTTTAATGTTTAGATCTTTAATCCATTTTGAATGTATTCTTGTTTGTGGCATAAGAAGGTGGTCTAGTTTCATTTTCTGCATGCATCTGTCCAACTTTACCAACACCATTTATTGAATAAACTGTCTTTAGCTCATTCTATGTTTTTGCCTCCTCTGACAAATATTAATTGATTGAAAAGGCATGGACTTATTTCTGGGTTCTGTATTCTGTTCCATTGACTTATATGTCTGCTTTTATGCCAGTACCATGCTGTTTAATTTCTATGGGCTTGCAGTATAGTTTGATATTAGGCAGTGTGATTCCTAATATCAGTTTCTATTTGAGGGCTTTTTATATTTCTATATAAATATTTGGAATACTTGTTCTAGTTCTGTGAAATATGCCTTTGGTATCTTGACAGGAATTGTACTGAATTTGTAGATTGCTTTGGATAGTGAGGGCAATTCAATGATGTTAATTCTTCCTATCCATAAACACGGTATATAGTTTGACTAATTTATATCTTCTTCAGTTTCTTTCTTCAGTCACTTATAATTTTCCTAGTATAGGTTTTCACATTCTTGGTTGAATTTATTCCTAGTTATTTTATTATTTTTGAAGCAATTGTGAATTGGATTCTTTACTTTATTTCTATTTTTGGTAATCCATTATTAGCATATAAATATGCAACTTATTTTTTTAATGAAATCCAACAAGCAAATGATCAAGGTGTATTTTTTTTTCTATTGCTGCTTAACAAATTCTGCACCATGAACTTAGCTGTTAAAATCAACACCCATTTATTTTATTTTATTTTTATGTGCTTTATTGATTATGTTGTTACAGTTTCCCAATTTCTTTTCCCTTTGTTCCCCTCCACCCAGTGATCCTCCTTCCCTCCACTTGTCCCCCAACCCTTAGTCCATGCCCATTGGTAGTGCATATAGTTCTTCTCAACATCTTCATATCTACTCTGCTTCCTCCTATTATGCTTCTTAATTCCTCTACCATCTCCCTCCCTTTCCTCCTTCCCCCTCCCAGCGGACCTCCCACCAGTATGTTCCCCATACCTATAATTGTTTTTCCACTCTTGTTGCCTACTTGGTTTGCCTTTGTTTCGATTCCCTAGCCTCTGTTGTTGGTTGTTGTGATACACTTTTCATTTTACTGTTCATAGTTTTGATCCTCTTTCTCCTAAACAAGTCCCTTTAACATTTCATGTAACAGTGGTTTGGATCTAACAAACTCCTTCAGTTTTACTTTGTCCTGGAAGCACTTTCTCTGCCCTTCTATTCTGAATGACAGCTTCGCTGGATAGAGTATTTGTGGCTGTAAGTTTTTGATTTTCATTACTTTGAATATTTCTTGCCAGTCCCTTCTTGCCTGCAGAGTTTCTTTTGAGAAATCACCTGATAGTCTAATTGGGACCCCTTTGTACATAATTCTCTCCTTCTCACTTGCTGCTTTTAAGATTCTCTCTTTATCTTTAATTTTTGACATTTTGATTATCATGTGTCTTGGTGTGGTTCTCCCTGGGTCCAGTTTTTCTGGAACTCTCTGTGCTTCCTGGACCTGTAAGTCTATTTCTTTGCCCAAGTTCGGGAAGTTCTGCTTCATTATTTTTTCACATAATTTTTCAATTTCTAGTTGTTATTCTTCACATTCTGGAACCCCTATGATTTGGATGTTGGCCTGCTTATAGCTGTCCCATAGGTTTCTGAGCTTCTCCTCATTTTCCTCACTTTTCATTTCCTCTTTCTGTACTGGTTGACTGTTTGTTCCTTCTCTGTGTTCTGATTTGTTGATTTGATCCCTGGCTTTCTTTTTCTCACCACTAGTTTCGTATTTGTTTTTGTTCATTTCAGCAGAACTAGCCTTCATTCCTTCCCTGTCCTGTTTAAGATCTGCTGTCAGGTCTGTAAGCATTTGTATAACCAAAGCTCTGAACTGTGCCTCAGAAAGCTTACCTATCTGCTGAGAGACTGGGAGCTTCTTCCTCTGTCCCTGCTCCCTCTAGCCTTCACGGTCCGAGGTAATTGGGGTCTGCCTTCCCTGGTGTTCAGATTGGAAGCTGACGGGTCTGGTCTGCAGCCAGGGGTGCTCCCCAGGTGTTTCTCGCCTCTTTTTAAATACAGGTGTCTGTGCTTACCACCGTCCCACCTCCACCGCTGCATCTGCTGTTGCCAGCACAGCTTGACCTCTCCACCCCAGCTTTGCCCCTCCCCCATCTGGACAAGCACCGCTTGTTTATAACTTCATAGGCTGGACCTCCATGTAGCTTTATTTTCTGAAACTTCTGGTTATTTCTGGTTTTGTGGTAGATGTATTTCTTCCTAGTTGTGGAAGGAGATGGAGTGTGTCAGTCTAGGCCTCCATCTTGGCCAGAAGTCAACACCCATTTCTTATCACACAGTTCAGTAGGTTAGAAGTCTGCATTGGCTTATGTGGGTTCTCTGCATAGGGTCTCACTAGGCCAAAATCAAGCTGTCCATCATTTGGGCTCTTATCTGCATTCATGATCCTTCAAGTTGTTGACAGAATCTAATCCTTTTAGACTGAGGTCCCCATTTTCTTGCTGGCTGTCAGCTTGGTGCTACTCTATACATCTAGATGCCACCTACAGTCCTCATCACTCGGCCCCCTCTATCTTTCTTTTAAAGTATATTTTATTGGTTATGCTATTACAGTTGTCCCAATTTTTTCCCTTTGCCCCTCTCTGCCTGGTATCTCCCTTCCCTCCTGCAATTCCCTGCCCCCCCCCCCCCCCCCCGTTAGTTCATGTCCATGGGTCTTGCATATAAGCTCTTTGGTTTCTCCACTTACTTTACTATTCTTAACATCTCCTTGCCTATTTTGTACCTACCAGTTGTACTTCTTGATCCCTGCCCCTTTCCCCCCATTCACCCTTTCCCCTCTCTATATGATCTCCATATCTATGGTTCTGTTCCTGTTCTAGTTCATTGTTTAGTTTGTTTTTGTGTTTTTAGATTCATTTGTTGATAGTGTGAGTTTGTTGTCATTTTACTGTTCACAGTTGTGCTCTTCTCCTTTTTCTTAAGTAAGTCCCTTTGACATCTCATATAATAGTGGCTTGGTGATGATGAACTCCTTTAGCTTCACCTTGTCTGGGAAGCACTTTATCTGCCCTTCCATTCTAAATGATAGCTTTGCTGGATAGAGTAATCTAGGTTGTAAGTCCTTGCTTTTCATCACTTTGAATACTTCTTGCCAGTCCCTTCTTGCCTGCAAAATTTGGGGGGGGAAATTCTCTGAGAGTCTTATGGGAACTCCTTTGTAGGTAATTCTCTTCTCTTGTTGCTTTTAAGACTCTCTTTATCTTTAACCTGTAGCATTTTAATTATGTTGTGTCTTAGTGTGGTCCTCATTGGGTCCTGTTTGGGACTCTCTGTGCTTCCTGGACTAGTACATCTCTTTCCTTCACCAAATTAAGAAAGTTTTCCTTCATTATTGTTTTCAAATAAGTTTTTGATTTCTTGCTCTTTCTCTTCTCCTTCTGGCCTGCCTATGATTTGGATGTTGGTACATTTTAAGTTTTCCCAGAAGTTCCTAATCCTCTCCTCATTTTTTTTCAATTCTTGTTTTTTCCCTTGTTCCAAATTGTTCATTTGAAGCCTAGCTTCCTTCCAATCATTGTTGGTTTCCTGTATATTTTTATTTTTTTCACTTTGTATAACCTTCACTTCTTCCTTTCTTTTGTGGCTGTACTCAATCATTTTTCTGAACATCCTGATCACCAGTGTTTCAAACTCTACATCTGATAGGATGGCTATCTCCATTTTATTTAGTTCTTTTTCTGGGGTTTTGTTTCTGTTCTTTCACTTGGGCCATATTTCTTTGCCTCCTCAATTTGGCGGCCTCCCTTTGTTTGTTTCTGTGCATTAGGTAGAGTTGCTTTGACTCTGTGTCTTGGTAGTGTGGCTTAATGTAGTAGGTGTCCTATACGGTTCAATGGCCCAGTCTCTCCTATCACCCAAGCTGGTTGGTTACTTGAGGTGTACCCTTTTTGTGCACTGAGTACACCCACCCCTTATAGTTGAGCCTTGAATTTACCCAGATCAGTCAGCTGCAAAGATTGGCTGTGGCTACTGATCACCAACCTCCACCCTCCGTAGAGGATCAGCTGTGCAGGGGCAGGGCTGTGGTGCTCCAATGTGGTCTGTACCTGTCCATGGAGTTTCCCTGATGGTGCAGGCCAAGGTCTACCCACACCTGTGTTATGTCTGGGGCACCCTGCCTGAGCTATAAAGCAAGCTGAGATGGCAGCTACTTGTGCGGGGGTTGGGGATTTCCAGGCAAAGTCAAGCTGTGAATCTATGCTGACTACTGCTAGTGGTGGGCCTGGAGCTCATGGAGGCCAGCTGTAGCTTGCTAGGATTTAGAAAGTTGTGAAGCATAAGACAAGCCCAGCCATTCATATGGAAAAGCAGCTTGGATGGGCCTCTAAGTTGGGTGGGGCAGAATCTCTGGGATCTCTAAGATGGGTCAGACAGTGTTAGCCAAGTTGATGGAGTCTCAGCTATGGCACCATTTGCTAACTCTGTTAGTGGAGGGTTTAGAAAAGGGACAATGGCCTCTGCTCACCTTGATGCTAGACACTTCAGTTTCTCCCTGTTTGCCACTGGTGCCTTTCAAGCTGCTACCCTGGTGTTGGAGCTCAGAGGGAATGAGTAGGTGAGTCTATGTGTGGGTTCTTTAAGGTGAACTGCTCGTGGCCCCAGCAGTTTTTTCCACCGACTCACTCCCCACTCGTTTTTGTAGCCAGCAGTTGTGGGGACTTATCTTCCTGGCACTGGAAGCCTGGGCTGGGGGGCCTGGTGTGGGGCTGGGACTCCTCACTCCTGAGATATCCATCCTGAATATTTACCCACCACACATGGGTGAGGGACCAGCCTGTTCCACATCTGCGCCTCTCCTACCCATCTCAATGGATGTGGTTTCTTTAATTCTGTAGTTGTCAGACTTCCATTCAACTCGATTTCTGAAAATTCTGGCTGATGGGTCTGTATTTTAGTTCTAATTTTGATGTGGTTGTGAGAAGAGGTGAGCCATGTCTGCCTACATCACCATCTTGACCAGATCTCATCCAACTACATGTGTGGGCTGACTGCACCATGCTGGCTGGTCGTTAGTGCTTTTCAGCAAGTGGGCGGGGCTTCCATTGCTCCACCTGTGACCTGCACACTGGTGGAAAGGTTAAAGATCAAAGTTTCTAGCCTGAGCCTTCACGGTGTCAGACTGTGAGGTGACTTTCGAGAGTCATTTCCTGCGCTTGTTCTTCTTCTGTTGGTCCTGTCAGGGTGCGGGCAGTGAGAGTGGCTCTACAAGTGAGAGTTCTGAGTCCACGGAGTCTAGAATGCGCCCTGGTGCCTTTGCGAGCACCCTGGAGCAATGCTTAAAGCTGTGGCACACAAGGTGGAGGTCAGGCAGATGAGGGTGAGATCCAGGTGCTGTGTTATGAGTTCAGCTTTCTTAGATTCTATCTATATGTATGATCATGCCATACATGTCTTTCTCTCTGACTTATCCTCACATAGCATAATGCCCTCAAGGTCCATCTATATTATTTCGAATGACAGGATTTTTTTCTTTTTTCTGGATGAATAACATTCCATTGTGTGTATATTATATTAATGTATAAAAACATAATTATACACACAGCAGGTCCTCAAATAAATTTGTTTCATTCAATATCATTTTGTTTTACTATTAATGAGAGAAACAATTAATTCCCAGCTGAGGCCACTTTCTGTGTGGGGTTTGCAAGTTCTCCTTATGTTTGCATGGGTTTTCTTGAGGGCCTCTGGTTTTGTCCCACATCCTCAAAACGTGCACATGAGGTGAACTGGCATGTCTAAATTGTCCAAGCGTGAATGTTGGTGTGTGACTATGCCCTGTGATGAAAGGGTGTCCTGTCCAGGGTGGGGATCCCACCTTATTCCCTGAGCTGTCATGAGAGGCTCCAGCTACTCATGACCCTGAACTGGACTAAGCACATTGGAAAATCATTATCTTATTTGTTTTTATTAATCTTTCTTAGAAGTATGTATAGCTCACATTTATTTTAATGTTTAATATTAGAACGGTTTTGGGTTATTTCCAAGTTTGGTGATGTTTTTGTGACCAAAAATGTTCTGTTAGAATTTAACTCTTGATTATAATAATTAGCCTCCAGTAAAATTGGCTTTGTTATATGTTGTTTTGCTTAAAGTCACTTTTTCCAAGAATCTATTCACAACTTTAAGTGAGGACTCTGTGTGTGTGTGTGTGTGTGTGTGTGTGTATAAATGTGAGAGAGATATATTTATATTTATAGATACTTCTCGATATCTAGCAAAGAAACTACTGTTTCGAAGAAATCTGCTCTCTCATGTTCTTTGCAACAGTATTCACAATAACCAAGAATGAAACAACCTGAATGTCTATCATGAGATAAAGGGATTTCTCTGTTATGTTCATTCCTTTATTTCCAATACCTTGAACAGTGTCTGGTTTTCTGTAGTGCTCAAAAAGTATTTGTTGAATGAATGAAAAAAATTGACACTCCTCTGCTCAAGAATTTTAAATTTTCTCTCAATGGTTTCCAAAACCAAGTTGATTTTTCTTATTTTGGTATCCCAGATACCTCAGTCTGTCCATATCTCACCTATCACCTGTTTCTTCCTCTCACCTCAGGGCACTTGGCAATGTATATCCCTTCACTGTTCCTCTTGCTTTAATTAATTTACTCATAAAATTTCTCTCACCTAAAACACCTTCTCCCTCTCTTTCCAACCAAATCTTACTCATCCTTGAGATCAGATCTGATCTTCTCAATGAGGGCTTCTCTAGGTTCTTAAAATCAAATTTTTTCTTTTCTCTGATCTACATAATACCTGCTTTTATAATAAAATTACAACTTTCTCAAGTGTGACTTATATGTCCCTCGATTGTAAAAGTCTTGACTTAACTCACTGATCATGTTATATATCTCTGGGTCTCCTGACAACAAACTGAACTAGATCTTCAATATATACTACATAGATTGCTAGGATTTCAATTTGTTTACCCTTAACCAAGTACTTGCAATACACATTGTATTGGAAAAAGCAGTGGGTAGAGTGGGCACAGGATGTGAACATGGTAGAGATAGAAAGTTCTTAGTTTTTACTTATGGCTTCAGACAAGAATCTCATAATACAGTGGGGAGAAAGAACTTACATTGCTAAGTAATGTTGAATTTAGGCTGTGATAGCAAAAAGTGGAAGCATGTTTTATAAAAACATAGTGAAGGGGGATCCTGACCTTCAGTTTGTTGGCTCAAGCACCATAGAACCCTCCAGGATGTTTTTCATGAGGGGGAATTGGAAGGTGGATGCATGGAAGATGAATCTGGAAGAACTCATCAGCACTCTGAATGTGGCTGGCTGACCCTGAGGTGGTTTGTGTGCCCCCACCACCTATATTGACTTTGTCAGGCAGAAGCTAGATCCTAAGATTGCTGTGGCTGCCCAGAATGGCTACAACATGATCAATGGAGCATTTACTGGGGAGACCAGTGCTGGTATGATCAAAGACTGTGGAGCCACATGGTTGGTCTTGAGGTGTTTGGGGAGAAGGCACTTGTTTAGGGAGTCAGATGAGCTGATTGGGTAGAAAGTGGCCCATGCCCTGGCTGAAGGACTTGGAGTGATCACCTGCATTGAAGAGAAGCTAGGTGAGAGGGAATCTGGCAGCCCGAGAAGGTTATTTTTGAACAAATCAAGGTCATCACAGATAACATGAAGGACTGGTACAAGGTTGTTCTGGCCTATGAGCCTGTGTGGGCCACTGGTACAAGCAAGACTACAACATTCCATCAGGCTCAGGAAGTACATGAAAAGATCCAGGGATGGTTGAAGTTCAATGTCTCTGATGCAGTGACTCAGACCACCCACATCATTTATGGAGGTTCTGTGACTGAGGCAAGCTACAAAAAGTTGGCAAGCCAATCTGATATGTATGGCGTACTCCTATAAAGTGCATCCCTCAAACCCAAATTTGTGGACATCATCAATATCCAACAATAAGCCCCATCCATCTCCTCTACCCTCCCTGTTACAGGAGGGACTACAAAGAGTATAAGCCCAATAACTACCCCCTATCCCCACATATACTTCTGATGGTGTCACCTGCCCCCTTTTCATGGCCTAATCCAAACTGTACCTCTCCCATTTTTTTATTTTCTTTTTTTATGATTGTATTTATTTATTTTTAGAGAGAGGGAAAGTGAGGGAGAAACAAAGAGAGAGAAGCATCAATGTGTGGTTGCCTCTTGTGCACCCCTGGCTTGCTCACAACTCAGGCATGTGCCCTGACTGGGAATCAAACCAGTGACCACTTGGTCCATAGGCCAGTGCTCAGTTCACTAAACCACACCAGCCAGGGCTTACCTCTGCCTTTTTTCATTTTCACCTTCCCCTGTAATGGTTTGGACCAGGCAAATCCATTTTCCACTTACTATAGTAATTCTAAGGGGCAGAATTTGCTCATGGGTCTCCTCAGTCCTCAATGAAGCCATCCTCCTCTCCCATCTTGTACCATGGAGCCAAGGGCTAAGACATAGCCCTGCCCTCCTCTCAGAGGCCAGGGGTGCTGTTCTCACCCCTGGTGCCTATGTCTGTGTGTGTGAGCTGTCCCACTTTGGTGGGGTAGGGGATAATGAACACCTGACACTAAAGCAGACACACACACACAGTGAAGGCAGTGAATGGAAGAAGAAAAAAGCATTTCCCAAATGGAAGTGTCATCTCAGATGAACCTTGCAAGATAAGTAGAATAATAACTGGCAAAGAGCATAAGGAAAAGAAGCCTAGGGAACGTGCATGGTAAAGCCTGAAAGCTTGAAATTAAACCTAAAAAACTGATAGTAAACTATGGTGACTAAAGCTTACTTATACTTATGATATAAGGAAACATACAGGTAATACAAAGAGAATGGGGAAATAGAAAATTGTTCTATTTGCTTTCTTTCCATGTATTTATTTTTTGCCCCTGCCAATTCACCACATACTCTCTCTATAAGGTCAAAACCAACTCTCAATGCCAACTCCAAAGAATTACCTTCCTAATCAAGTGTAGTGTTTAGTACTAGCGAAAGTCTTTGTGATACATTCACTGCATGTGTCTTCCTGACAATTTCATTTCAGGTTTTTATGCTGCACAGTGTTTGTCTCTTTGCCTTTAACAAGGCTCATGTTTCCCTGATTATATCCTTGGCCTCCTTCTTTTCCTAGATTATCTCATTTACTCTTGTGTTTTCAACTATCTTCCATCTGGTGTTGGCTTCCAAGCCATTTTGGCATATATTCATATCAATAAAATAATTTGAAATATGTTCTAAATACATACACTTTTACCTATAAATTAGATAGATGTCCTACTATACTAAAATGTTATATATACTACAAAATATGAAAATAGAAATTAAAAAGCAATAAGACTAAATAAAAATATTAAAATCTTTTGTATCAATGTTATAAAACATTGTTTATTCCCACTAACACTTATTAATTAAATAACAACCATATTTAGAAAAAGAAATGTGATGATACATAACATATTATTTAACTCTTAGCTTAACACTATGATGCAACAGTTCAAGCACTTGTTTAAATTTATTTCCAAACTTCTCTTAATGTCTGGCCCAGTTGACAATATGCTACACACAGATACATCTGTCCAAATGGGAGAAGAATGCAAGTTTTGAGTGGATCCTAGAACAGGAGAGGACCCTTTAACAGGTCTAAATTGTGAGGTATGCACCCTGACATTTGGGCCATATGACTCATCAGCCAGTGATATTAAGGATGTTTGAGGTGGGAAGAGATGTGGAGCTAATGGGAAGTTTATGGAAAACTCTAATAGGAGAATGATCTGCAGCAGGAAATTATAAACTACTGAAAAAATAACTTTCTGGTGTGCTATATACCCTCCCAGAGAAAGAGCTCCTGACTTTGGAACGTCAAGTGACTACGTGGCCAGAATTGCCTTCCAAAGCTAAAATTTGTCAGACTAGTTTATATAAGACAGAGCAGGTCCAGGAGCAATTTGTTAGGAGATGATGACACACTGAAGGATCTGGTATGAGCTGGGCCAGAGAATACAATAAGTCACAAAAGCAGGTGACCCAGACCTCCATGTCATCCACTATTGCACTGATATCTTTCCCTCAGCTCACATCTGGCCTCAAAAGACCAAATTGATTCTTAGATGGTCACCTTGATATATTGGTGCAAGCCAAAATGTTTTGGTGCTGAACTATAGCTCTACCCAGAATGACCTTGAAAAGTATTGATAAGGGGGAATCCTTCCTTACAGAAATAGATTAATCATCCATTTCCATTGCATAGAAATAGAGTGGTTCAACTAAGAATATATAGATTCAGGTTAGAGGTGGATGGTTTGATGTTCGTCAATGACCTGGAGAGAGACAGGTGAAAAGTTCAGGGACCATGAAATCTGAGAAAGAGGCATATGAATCAGTCTACTAGAGTGGATACAAAGTATGGAGATCTTCATAGTATATATAAATGTTCACCAGAGAGCATCTACCATGGAAGAGATACTAAACAACCAAATTAACAGAATGATTCTGCTTACTGAGGTCATATAGCTTTGTTTATGCTATTCCAATGCATAAATGGACACAATGGACACATGAGCATAGTGGCTATAGTGTCTGGGATGGAGGCATGCATGTGCCTAATAGGATAGGCTTCAACTTTTCCAGGCTGATCTAGCTACTTTTCCTAGAAGTGTACAACTAGTTGGACAAAAACAAAGGCCATTGAGGAGCCCCCAATATGACAACACCTCTCAATAAAATCAGCTAGCCACTTGGTGGAAAGTGGGTACTATGAATCCCTTCCACTCTGAAGGGGGAAGAAATTCATTTTGATATGAAATCAACATAATGTAAGTATGCATTATCTTTCCTATCTTAAGGCAGCAGGAAGCACCACCATATGAGGCTGATAGGGTGCTATGTAACATTGCATTAAACCAAGAAATCTAATTTGCAATAAACAAGGAGTGGTCCTGGGCAATCAATGGTACACTGGTTCTATTCTATTTCACATCATCCAGAGGTTACTGGCTTAATAAATGACAAAATGTCTCTTCAAAGGTATAATTGAGGTATGAGGACTGCATCTTCCTGAGTGCAATAATTACCAGAAATCAGTGACCAAGGTGGAATACTTAGATCCAAGAGCTCTCCAAGTAACCCACTTGAAGAATTTGTACTATACATCCCCACATCCCTGAGATACATAGGTTTAAAAGTCCTGGCTTTCAGAGATAAATGCTTTACCAGGGAACACAGTAAGAATCTCATCCTATGTAAAGCTACAGCTGCCACCCAGTCACTTTGGATTTCTCGTTCCAAGAGACCAACAGACAGAAAAAGAAGTCACGAGGCTTACAGGGGTATCTGGCTCTGTTACCAGAAAGAGATAGGGCTACTGTTACCCCATGGGGGCATGAAAAAAGATGTTTTGCATTCAAGTGATTCATAGGCATTTGTTGGTACTCCCTTGCTCAAAACCGACAGTAAATAGACAAATGCAACAACCGGGGCCAGAAAAGAGCACGGTGATGAGAGGCTCAGATTCCCTAGGGACCTAATTCTGGATTATCCCACCATTTAGTTTCTTGGACCAGCAGAGGTATTAGGTGAAGGTGATAGGAATTAAGAGGAGGAAGAAGATGAATGTATTATGGCCTTGAGACTAGCTGCAACAAAGGGAACTGCAGGTTGTGTTATTTAACTTCACCTTGAAAGACATTCCAGGAAAAGCAAAAGACTCAAATCTGGGGCTTGGGGTGGGGATGGGAAGGGCTTTCCCCAGAACTTATTGTTAAAAAAAACCTACCCCTGAACAGAATAAGATGTCCTATAATGTATCTGTGATTTGTAGCCCAGATCCCACTTTTATTTCCCCAGTTCTAAAAGGGCTAGTATCTGATAGCTTTCAACTGATTCCATCTCTATTAAATATTCTTATCTGAAGAGAATTTTCTTCTCAAGGTCAGACCCCTTCCTTGATGGTAGCCTCCATTCAATAACAGTTCCATAGAAAATATGTTCCAGGCTTCTGCCTTGTGGCATAGAAACTATGAAGGAAAATCCCAAATGCTCACTTCTTCACAGGATTGGCTAAGGCCTTTGTTGTGACTGAATTCAACTTCTTCAGCCCAATCTTACTTCCTTCTCTTCTTCAATAAGTATTGAGTCTGAGAATATTTTTCAACAAACTTTTTTGCATGCACATCTCCATTTCAGTCTGTTTTTTTTTAAGGTTTTATTTATTTTTAGAGAGAGGAGAAAGGAGGGAAAGAAACATTGATGTGTGAGAGAAACACTGATGTATAAAAGAAACATTGATAAATAGCCTCTCACACGCCCCGACGTGGGGACCTGGCCTGCAGCCCAGGCATGTACCCTGACTGGGAATCCAACCAGTGACCTTTCAGTTCGCAGGCCAGAGCTCAATCTACTGAGCCATGACAGCAAGGGCCAGAGTTTGTTTTGGGGGGATCTCAAACAACTTACTGTAAAAGCCAAAGAAAAATCATAAAGTCAGAAGACACACATAACCATACCCCTCAAAGACAAACCACCTGTGAAGTAACAAATCATTGTACCAGTAGAGGAAAGTGCTCTCACTAATAACTTAGTGAATTATAGTATCCTCTCATTCCTGCTTAAATAGAATTATCTATCATTGCTATCCAGAAACACTAGGTGTTTCACCCCAAAATTGAAATATGAAAGGATACCTCCACACAAAACCAATTAAAGAAGAAAACTGAAAATATGAATAGAAATATTTTATGAAAACTTTTCCAAGGTAAACAACTATAGAAAGAAAATTCTAACATAACACCTCAACTTAAAGTCATTTTCTTTAAAAAGTCAGTTGCAGATATGAATGACACCTTTTGTCAAAAATTCAAAAATGAAAACAGAGGGACAAAAAGAAATATACAAAATGAAAATTGTCTAAAGGTAAAAAACAATGGAAAAGAAGACAATCATTTTAGAAATTAAGATTAAATTACAAGATTCTTAAGGGGTAAGAGATGCTATTATATAAGAATCATTGAAGAGAAGAAATACCTAAGAGAATGAAAGTGAAACAAATAAAGGAGTAAAAATAATTGGAGAGAGTATGATGGTATGGAAGAACAGCAAGGGTTATATACCACACATAAAACTGGAATCCCTGAGAAGGAAGAGGAATAATGGAATACAAATAATATTTAAAATTATAATCCAAGAAAAATCAGGGGAATAATGGAAGACTAATATACATTTTAAAATATACTTGTGATACTGCAGAAAAGGAAATTCAAGATATATCCCAGTAAAAGTATTAGACTTCAAGATGATAAAAAAATTATCTGCACCTTCACATAGAACAAAAATCAGAATAGCACTCAACAGCAACATACAAAGCAAGATAACTGTGGATCAATAGTTTCAATAAGCTCAAGGAGAAAAAGTGTGAGTTGAGGATTTTATATCTAGGTAAGCTTTACTTTTCAATTAAGATATGTAGAGAGAATCAGGGAAATAGAAATTTCACAGTAATAATTGCTGTGGAGAGCAAAAATTTTAAGGAGGAAAAGGATATTTTTATAGTTGTAAAATAAGTCCCCAAAATACTTGTTAGTTACTGGGGCAGAGTTAACATATTCCCACAGATTCCTTGATACTACTTCCAGGAGATACAGATAGTCTCCTCTTGAGTGCACTCTGGACTTAGTGACTTGTTTCTCATAAATGAAGTATGAACAAAGAAAAATAGTTAACTTTACAGGGGAGAAACCTAGCAGACTAACATTAAACAAGTGATCAAGGTTGACATTATCAGTACTGTAATAAGTCATGTTGACATCATGTACCCCCAGTATGATACAATGAGAAGGTCTCTTTACTTCTGTGATATTCTTCTTCCAACTAATAATGCAAGTCTAATGATGATCAAATGTCAAACTAATATTAGGGACATTCCACAAAATATTTGATCAAAAGTCTTCTGTATGGTCAAGGTCATAAAAGACAAGGAAACACTGATAAACTGTCACAGGCTGGAGGAAAGTAAGCAGATATGAGCATTAAATGCCAACTAGTGTCCTGAATTGGATCCTGGAAACAGAAAAATGATGTTAGTGGTTACACTGTAAAATCTAAAATAAAGCTTATAGTTACCATCTTAGTTTTGATAATTGTGCCATGATTATTTAAAATGTTAACATTAAGGGAAACTTGAATGAAGAGCACATTAGGAACTCACTGAAAATTAAAATCATTTCAAAGTAAAAAATTTTAAAAACAAACAGAGGAGGAATAGAATAAATTCATAGATTGCTACATAAATACTAGTCATAGTCAAATGATAATATTGAAAGCTGACAAACTAATTGTAGCATCATAAATACAGAACAAGGGGAATTGGATATACAATAAATACATTAACATAAAGATAACAACTAAAACAATAATTCAAACCACCTAAAATATGAAAAGAAATATAAAAATTTAATAAAATAAGCTTTATAAATAAACAGTAAAGATAACATTATAGTTGGTAATAGTTAAATAATATGAGAGTTTAAGCCAAACAAATCAGTCATAGAAATTAATGTAAATGGGATAATTTAAACTATTACAATAAAAAGATTTTCAAATTTGATCAAAAAGGAATCTGAGGTCTAGACTTTGTACAGAGATAAAACTAAAACAAAGTGATTCAAAAAGTCTCCAAATAAGTGTATGACTAGAAAGGTATCTGATAAACTATAGGAAACCACCTAACAACTAATTCATAAGAGATCAGTTGAATATATACGCAATGGAGTACTTCATGAATATATAAAAAGAGAAATATCAGTACATATGATCAGAGAAGGAAAACTCTGACTCCAAAAAACCTCCGCTGCCTTGCGGCATACCTCTTCAGAGGAAAGGCTAAGGGAGTAAACCCTGACAGAAAATCCGGAGCCGGAGTCCCTAAGGTGGTTTGACGTTGTAGTCAACACCAGCAACTCCTGCGGCGCACCTGAAGCCAAGCTGTATTGACTCCGTCTTTCCCTTGGATCCTTCAGCTGCGAAGAGAGGGGGGGTCTGCTGCATGGGCAACAGCAGACCCTCCATATCACCCTGCCCAGGCTCTGTAGCTTCAGCTCCACTGGAGAGGACACTCCAGCATCATCGCAAGATGTCGATTCAACACGGGAGGAGACAGATACCGTGTCACTCCTGAGTTGGACTGCACAGCCATTTTCGGCGGTGCAGATAAGACTCTTAAGAAGCTACACCATCGTCTCTCGAGACGGACGGCTGCCGACCGACCGACCGAGTACATATGATATGAAATGATTTCCAAATCACATTGTAAAATAAAAAAATATATATATTAAGGCACAAAGTATGTGTGTGTGTGTGTGTGTGTGTGTGCATGCATGCTACCATTTGAGTGAGAAAGAGGGGAAATAAGATTGTGTAGATATGCATGTATGTTTGTGTGTTTTCTTAATTTTTAAAAATAACAGAGGAAGAAATATGGACCATAAACTAATGAACATTATTACTTACAGGGCCTATTCAGAAAATATCTAATTCCAATTGTCAGGCAAGAAATGCACAAGTTTAGCATAGCCATCTTATAGCAGATAACAAGTAATCTGTCAGAGACTACTGTAGTCATATCAGAAGAACTCAGAAGCCATCTTGAAGTTTTTAAGTTCCTACATGCCAAATTTGATATAAAGAATAATAATTATAATGGATTAAGGCTTATAAAACAATAAAAAGCTATGGGTCTATAATGGTAATATTTAAAATGTTAGTGATCTTAGTAAGATATTAAAAAACAACTTATTTGGAAAACTGGTATTTAGTTTTCTTAATTCTGCTTTTTCTATGGGAATTGTATCTATTTTATCATGTTCTTGGGCTTGAATCTGTATAGTGAAAGAGAGAGAAAGAGAGGGGGGAAGACAGGGGAGTGAAGTAGGGAGAGAAAAAGAGTAGAGGAAAAGAGAGTAGACAGATGGAAAGGAAGAGATGGAAAAAGAGAAGGGAACAAATGGAGATGTGGAGGGGTGGGAAAGGAAAGGGAAAAGAAAAGAAAAGAAGAGAAAAAAGAGAAGAGAAAAGAAAATAGAAAACAGAGCCAATAAGGCAAAGATAAAAGAAACAAATATTTCACCACTAATTTGAAAATTGAATGGAAAAAATGCCAAAAATAATCTTTCTGAGATTTTATAAAGTCAGATATAAAGAAATTTCTAGAAGTGTCCAGAGAGACAACAAAAGAATGGGAATTAGAAAGACATGCAATTTCTCAAAATTAGCAGAGCTTGCTAGAATGTAAGGGAAGAATGCCTTCAATGTTAAAAGGAATATTATTTCAAATCTAGAATTCTATAGAAACCAAATTATTAATCATGTGTGAAGAAAGAACAAAGATAATTTGCAACATGTCAAGACCAAATTCTTAACTGGCAAGAGGCAACTAAATTTTCTTAGCCAAAAGAGATAATGAACCCTGAAGAGGAAGATAGCTTGCAAATAGTCTAACACCATAAATCAGCAAAGGGAAGTCTCAGTAGGACAGCTGATTCATTTGGCCCAGAGTACAATCTCTCTAGACCAGAACAAGAAGACAGAGGACACCAGGAAAAGTCTCTAAGATAAAAAAAGAACAAAAGATTATTTGATAAAGTTGAGTTTTTAAGGAAGACATTTGATAGACACACAACGGACTTAACTGAACAAATGGGAAGATAAAGTTTTGTTAACTTTTTAAAAAATCACACAGAAAAGAAAATATAAGCATGGTACACTAGTTGTTTCAGTGGTGAAAAGGATTTGCATTTTTCGAATAAAACTGATTATCAAATTATTGAAACGTGTGATAAACCATCAAGGATGAGAGAGTGGAGAGGAATAAATAAATAAATAAATAAATAAATAAATAAATAAATAAATAAATATTTACCACAACAGAAAGTTGATTAAAATGTCTAGAGTTGATACTAAGAAATATAAAGGTAAAAGTTTAGAGATATAGCTAAAACAATTAGAAAGTGGCTATAGCTAAAATGTATAGGTGTTGGTGAGCATGAAACTAGACATTTTAGAATGCACCTCTTAGTACTATTTTTAAAATTGGTTTCTGAATAAAAATTAAAAGATAAAAATAAAATAAAATGAGCAACAGAGAGGGAGACTAGTCTGAGTTGTTTGATAATATGCAGGTGAGAGATGATGGCAGCATGGAATAGTATAAAAGCAGTTAGTGTAAATGGAGAGATTCAGGCACATTTTAGATATATTTTAAAGACAGTGATAGATCTTGTGAAAGTTTGGATATGATAGCAGAGAGAGATGAAGAATTACTCCTAATTTCTTCCTTGCCCAAACGATTGGAGGCTGCTACCATCCATCAAGACAAAGAAGACCAGGCAGAATCCATGTTTTGGGGGAAATTCTAAGCTGCTTTTTGAGCATGTTAAATTTAATGCCTTTGAGATATTCAAATAATTACATCCTGCTTGGCAGTTGGATACATGAGTCTGGAGATCTAGTAAATGTGTCAGAACTAGAAATATACATTCTGATTCATCTTTATATTGATATTAAAAGCTATAAAAATTATATAGTGTCACATAAAAAGAAAGAATGGAAAGTATAGAATAAAGTATCTTATACCCGAAACTTATAAAATCCTAACATTCAGACTATGGTTAGAGGCAGAAGAATCTTTTCCAATCATAAAAGTCATTACTGCTTACTTTAATTATTTCTTTAAATGTCTCTCCTCCCTACTGGAATATAAATGTAGATATTGGGACTGTTTTTGTTGAGCAGACTAGATGGACTAGAAACAGACCTTTCGGCATATGCAAGTGCCTGTGAGTGGATAATTGTGAATGAACAAGGAGTCATAAGAAATCAGTTAGTAAAGGAAGAGTTAGTTAATTAATGCTGTTGAAGTACTGGCTAGCCATTAAAAAATCAAATTTTAATTCTCACTTTACAACATTCTAAAATAAATCCCAGTTGAGTAAGTGCTATGTATAAAATTTAAGTTATGGGGAAAGAAAGATAAAAATATGTTTATAAAATATCTGAATGAGGGAAAACATAAATTTTAGCACAAATGGAAGAAATAAACTGTTCTCTAGGACCATTAATTTACCAATCCTTTCTTTTCTCATTGATTTGTGATGCTCTTCTTATTTTATATGAGAATAGCAATATGTGGATATGATTTTTCAAATGGATTGATGTACTGATTCTTGATTTAAAATCAAATAGTTTTAAATATTGGAACTTCATTATATATTTTAATCTATAAATATCAAGTTTATTAGTTTTAATGATTACTATTTTTCTAGAAAAATTTTAGAATTATTTTGCCATGTTCTCAAAGAAGTCCTCCTTGGATGTTTATTTGAGTTAAATTAATCTGTGGATGATTTTTGGAGAAACAAGCCAAATAAAGTTACATCTTCAACTCATGCCATATACTAAGTAAGTTCCAGGCAAAATCAGGAGTAAAGTGCAAAAATTTAAACTATCAAAAAAAAAAAAAACTAGAGAAGGATAAAATGAGGAGAAGGAGGAGCTAAAAGAGAAAAAAAATTAATAGTATGTCTTAGATTAAGAAATCTAAATGAAGAGCATAAAGGATTACATAATGCAAAAATCAATATATATGTGTATGTCAAATTTTAATTTTTATCAATTTATAAATAACAAATATTAAAATACTATTAACATACAGAAATCATTTGCCACAAATAATTTCAACACTTTAATATCTTTTCTCTGTAAACAGCATTACAGATAAATTAGGAAATAACAGGAAGATTTAATGAAAAAATTAACAGGTAATTCATAGAAGTAAAAATGGTCAATAAACAGATAAAATATTAATTAATTTCACTATTACTTTAAAATCTAAGAAAATAAAGCAGTGGCTTCATTAATGGTTTTAAATGCTTATTGAGTATTTACCATATAAGTTGCTGTTCTATATTCCATAATACATAACATGAATGATGCTTTTAAAAAGGTGAAGGACCTTAACCATACTTCAGGTTAAAGTTGATCTTAATCTACTGTAGTCAGCTTGTTATAATTCATTAGTAATTATTCTACAAAATGTATATTTGATTCTGTGTGTGTATTCTCACTCTATTTTTCTCCCCATTCGTGAACCTTATCTATATTAAACTTCATTACTTTAAAAACAGATTACTGCAATTAGTTTGCTTCTAGTCTCTCTCTCCACAAACTAATCTATGTATGTCTGCCAGGTCACTTTTCTGAACGAAAATGAACAGACTTCTGCCAAGAGATTGTAAATATTTCAAATACTCTACATTGGATTAGATATAATATCTTCCATTAACCAGACAAGGTTAATCAAGGCAGACTCTGATGCACAATTAAACATTTGATTTTAATGCTGTGTTAATTTAATAATAGTCTGACACAATTCCATGAGAGTAACAAGAGCTGGTAATAAAAGTTACCATGGAGTTTTCTCTTGCTTTACTTAGTAATGATGGAATTTGGATTAAGATTTACCAGAAAAATTTGAAATTCCATTCATATCTTTTTAAAACACAGGCTAATGACTTAGAGATTATTATTTTACATAAAAACATATTTTCATTTTTCTATGTTCCTTATCTATGAAACCATATTAATAAATTAAAATGTTTCCAACTGAAGATGAAGTTCATTTAAGAACATGATTCCTCATAATTTTTTTCAGAACATTTTTTACCTCCTTATTTCTCAAGCTATAAATAAAGGGGTTTAATAAAGGAATTACTATTGTATAAAAAATAGCCACTGGTATATCTTTATCCCCTTCTTCAAATGGTCGAATATACATGAGAAGACAAGTGTAGAATATTGAGACAGACAGAAAGTGGGATGAACAGGTAGAAAATGCTTTACTTCTCCCTTCTTTGGATTTCATTTTGAAAACTGTAAAAAGGATGCAAATATATGACATAAAAACAGTGGCAATGGTGAAGATTTGAATTGGCATTGAAAAAATATATATCATTAGTTCATTGATGTAAGGGTCTATACAGGAGAGTCTATAGAGTGGGAGGATATCACAAAAAAAATGGTCAATTTGATTAGATTTGCAGAAATTTAACCTTAATAAAAAACCTGCATGGATCATGGAATGCAGGTTACTAGCTATGAAGGTCCCTATAATCATCTGAATGCAGAGTTTCTTTGACATCATGGTGTGGTACTGCAGTGGGCTGCATATGGCCACATAGCGGTCATAAGCCATGGTGGCCAGGAGAAAGCAGTCTGCAGTTTCAGCAAGGCAGAGAAAATAAAATTGTACTATGCATTCATTGAGGGAAATTATTCTGTCTTCAGAAAAGAAGTTTTCTAACATCTTGGGAGTAATGGCACAAGAACAAAAGGAATCCATCAGAGCCAAGTTGCCCAGAAAGATGTACATTGGTGTGTGAAGATGACGCTCCATTAATATCAGTACCACCAGGCCAAGATTACCCATCATGGTGATTAGATAGATGGCAAAGAACACTAGAAACAGGAGGATCTTCAGCTCTCGAAAATCTGTAAATCCTATGAGGATAAACTCAGTTGTCAAGGAACAATTTTCCTTAGCCATTTCTGGCTTCTTGGCTGAATAGAAATAACAGAGAAATGAAACTCTAAGGTAGAATGGTATAATTCTGCCGCCTAATACTTCCATATACAAAATGAAAAATAAAAAAAATAAAAACTCTCTTCAGTCATCCTATGCTGTCTCCTGAAAACTAGCACAGTAGGTCAAGTCAATGAGAAGAGAAGTATCAATGATAATGTACACAGGATTGTCAAGAAATGCTTGTGTGACTTCCCGAGAGAGAATAGTTTTTTTTCTGAATGAATTATTCAATGCTGATGTGAAAAGTCCTAGTTGGTGTATATAATTTGGCACTTCCAAAATTAAAAGACATTTTCTTATGGTGTCTTTTTCTCCAGGAAAAAAAAAAATGGTTTAAAATACTTTCCTGTGGAACTAATGTGGTGTTTGAAAATAAATTGCTCTTTAGGCATTTTAACTGTCTAATATTATGAACTCCACAGAATCACAGTAGATTTTTAAGATGGTTTCTCTGGCTCAGTATCCCTTCACAGCTAAGTTTACCATAGGATATTTCAAAGAAAGACCTATTCACCTTTAAGACAGTTTAAGAATATACGTTAATTTTGATATTTTAATATTTATTTCAACACATTCTGAATCTCACTTCTATATTAATATTACATATCTCCCAAGAAATTATTATTCTTAATTATCTATTAATCAATATTTTCTGTCTCTAGTTTTTAAGTATCCTACATGCATGTCTAGTATTATGAGATTTGGCTACTAAGTCTCCATTCATTGTGTTCATATTCCTCATGATAAATACCTACCTTGTACTCTCTGAAACTTCTCATATAGCAATTAATGTCTTCGTCTTTGGTGAATCCCATGGAGGTTCTTCATTTATTATATGATTATTTACATTTATATACTCATTTATTTCTGATCCCCCATATATTTATTGAAATTCAATGATACCTAAGTTTATTACATATTTATTATAGTTTAGCAAGAAACTATAGGTTTTTAAGAGTGCCAAAATCATCTTTCTTTTCTTCCAGAAATTGCTAAAATTATTTGGCCTCAGCATTTTTCAAATAGAAAATTTTGAAGGACCTACAATGGTTAATCAAACTACATTGTTCTTAAAACATATTTTGGTTAGTTTTTTCTGTTTATTATCATTGTCTACACTGGATTTAATATACTATTTTTCTATTTGCTCATATAGTATGGTAAGGTTTTCTGGACTCTTATCCCCAGAGGGTTATAATCAAATGAATAAAATGTTTGCCCTTTATATTTTAGGTCCATCACACTTAAAAAATACCTTTTAGAATTATAGTATTTGGAAAAACTTAGCAAAAGTATGCAAAGATGACTTTTTAGTTATTATTTTAACAAAACGTAGTGGTAAATTAATTGAAAATATTTATCATATGAACTCTGGTTTAGTTTTCAATAATCACTATTTTATGTAAAACATAATGTATCAGAATAATGAGTGAAAACTCATTCTTTCTCCCCCAATGTGAAATACAAATCATTCAACTGAATTAGAAATCAATATTACTTTACATCCCATAATTATTTTACAGAATTATCTGTAGCCTTACCTGTATATTTATTAAGACGATAATGATATTTTTGAACTCAGAATAGGACGGAATGATCCACTGTACTGTGTGTCTTTATGGCTTTCTCTAGTGTCTTCAATTAAGAGACAATAATTATGTTAGCCTCAGGAAAAGTTAAAGTTTTCTGTTGAATCTAAAGGGATTTTCTTGGCACTGACATCATGGTATTTCAGCAGAGATGCCTAACCTAAGAGACATGGTTTCCAAAACACAAGTAAACCAAAGAGAATCAATGAAAGATGTGTTCTTTGAGATTCAGGGGTTAAATTAAATGACCATCACTAAAGTCAGCTAAAGATTATGTTGATCTTTTACACACTTGAAATATCTTCTCTTTCCCTTTCCCTCCCTCTCCCCCTCTCTGTTCTCTGTTTCTCTCTCTCTCTTTCTGTCATCCTCTTTACTTGAAAACTATAGTGGAGAGAAGAAAATCATATTGATCACTTAATGGAGGAAGTGAAAGTTAAGCCAAAATATGAAGAGAGATTTGGATTTATGGAAAAAAGGCAAAAATGTGGTTACATTCTTCTTCTATAATCATTTTGATGAATATGACCATTATATTGATTCATCCTCTGAAACAACTCAGACATTGTGTTCTTTAGTTTCACTTATACATCACAAGAGAACTTTAATTGTTCTTCCATATCCACCCTTTTTATATTATAGTTATGTTCTTATGGACTGGAAATGTTTTTGGTTCCTCATTACTCTCCAAACCAAGTCTTTGCCCTTTATGTTAGTATTTCAAGGCCTCCATGGACCAGGCTTATTTCACCTATGACTCTGTTTTCTACCATTAATTTTTTTTTTTTCAGATTTAATGTGTTTTATTGATTAAAATATTACATTTGTGCCCCTTTCCCTTCCCTCTGCTCCCCTCCACCCGGTGGCCCCCTCCCTCCAGTTGTCCCCCCCTTTTAGATTATGTCCATTAGTTGTGCTTACAGTTCCTCCCAACCTCTCTCCGTCTATTCCATTCCCTCCTACCATGATCCCCAATTCCTATATCATCTCCCTCCCTCTCCCCACTCCCCCTCCCTGTTGGCCTCCCCCCACTATGTTTCCCTTACCCACAGTTCCTTTTCCATTCTCGTTGCCTGTTTCGTTTGCCTTTGTTTCATCTCCCTAGCTTCTGTTTTTTAAACCAGTCCCTTTAACTTCTCATATAACAGTGGTTTGGATCTAATGAAATCTTTCAGTTTTATTTTGTCCTGGAAACACTTTCTCTGTCCTTCTATTCTGAATGACAATTTCGCTGGATAGAGTATTCGTGGTTGTAGGTTTTGGATTTTCATTACTTTGAATATTTCTTGCCAGTCCCTTCTTGCCTGTAGGGTTTCCCTTGAGAAGTCAGCTGATAGTCTAATTGGGACCCCTTTGTACATAATTCTTTTCTTCTCTCTTGCTGCTTTTAAGATTCTCTCTTTATCTTTAATTTTTGACATTTTGATTATAATGTGTCTTGGAGTGGTTCTCCAAGTCTCTTGGGAACTCTCCTTGCTTCCTGGATCTGCAAGTCTATTCCCTTCCCCAAGTCTGGGAAGTTCTCCTTTATTATATTTTCACTCAATTTTTCAAGTTCTAGTTCATCTTCCTCATTCTCTGGCAAACCAATGATTCTTATGTTGGGCCTTTTATAGCTGTCCCAGAGGTTTCTGATCCTCTCATTGTTGCTTGCCATTTCCTCTCGCTGCATTGGTTGACTGCTTGTTCCTTCTCCATATTCCAGTTTGTTGAAATGGACTCTGGATTCCTCACCATCTGTCTCGTATGTGGTTTTGTTCCTTTCGTTATGAAAGTTTTTCGCTTCTTTCATATCTTTTTCCTGCTCTTTTGTGAATTCTGTAAGCCACCTGATGACAATGGCCCAGAACTGAGCCTCTGACAGGTTTCTTATCTGTTCATCTGTCAGGTTCTCTATCTGCTGCCTGGTGAGTTGTGTTACCGGGATCTCTATAGTTGCCTGCCTCATTTTGACAGATGCGTTTTGTTTTCCTGGGCCGGCTGTCGGGGGCAGGGGGCAGTGCCTGCGTAGGCGTCACAAATCAGCGACCGCCGGCGCCTGCCTGTCCGCGACCTATTTCGCAGCTCTGTGGTGCTTTCTGTGGGGGCGGGGGTCCAAGATGGATTCACACAGTTATTCAGCTAGGAGACCGGGATCCGTCCTCCCGCCCCCCTGGGCCTCACTGTTCAAGGCGATGCTGCGGCTGCTCCCCAGCGCCCGGAGTCGCGCAAGCCAGGGGCTTGATTGGAGTCGCGCACGCCAGGGGCTTGATTACCTCCAGGATTTTTCGCCGCCCCGCCCCGCCGCTCCGCAAACAGCTTTGCCTTCTTTAACTCTTACCTGCCCAAATGGCACCGCTGGTTTATAACTTCATATGTTGGGCTTCCGTGTAGCTTTATTTTCTGGAATTTCTAGTTATCCTTTGTTTTAAAGTAGTTGTATTCCACTATAGTTGTAGAGGGAGACCTAGCGTGTCCGTCTAAGCCTCCATCTTGGCCGGAAGTCTCTACCATTAATTTTTAAGAACCTATCTCCAAAAATATATCTATCACTTTCCTATTTGTTCGTGCACTAGGTTTAAATCCTAACTCAGAATATTTACTCAGAATCTACTTCTCACCTAAAATGCCCTCGCACTCTTTAACCTATTCCTCTGTCCAATCCTATTTAATCTTTATATGAAGTCTGATTCCCTTCATGAAGACATCTGCGACATTCTGGTCTTCAAAATAGAAAGAGCCCTTAATTATATTTTACTTGGATGTTCATTTGTTCAGTTTTTCTTTTTATTTAAGTCTTGTTTATTGTCAGCTGAATTTTCTTTTTGACTTTTCATACTGCAAATCTTTTCATATTGTACCAGATAATGTAGGCCCTCAAAGAATTCTTGTTGATTTAGTTGCAGAAATTTTATTTAAATTAAATTCAACATTCTTTGAGTGATTATAAAAGACAAGTTACTGAGGAAGAATAGAGAGGACCCCTCGGTAGGAGTGGAGCTGGGAAGAAAGTTGCATCAATAAATATGAAATAACCCTGCCTTCATAGAGCTGCCAATCTAAGAGTAAATCACTTACACAACTGTATGTAGATCATCTCATTCTGAGTTAAATACCAAAGTAGAACTGTATACAAGGGATATGGGAACACAAAGAAGGATATAAGTTAAAAGAAAGAGAAGACTTTGCAAAGAAGTGGTATTTCCTATGATTCTTGAAGGATAGATTAGATTTCAGTAACAGAAAATATGTGGTAAAATATTGCAGGCTGAAGAAACAGCAAGATTAAAGGTAAAGGCATGGAAGCTTTAAATCACAGGGAATATTTAAGGAATGAAGAGTAAATCAGGGTAGCCAGAGTCAGGGGTATGCTAGGAATAGGAGATCGAGTTGGGAGGTTTGGGTTGAACTGGTTCTGCTTCTGTCCCTCCATTTTGCTAACACTTCTCCCTCACCAACCTCACTACTCATATCCTAACCACCAAATCCGAAGCATTTATGACATTTATTATCCTAATTAAATAACTATATGATTTGGTACTGTTGACCATACTCTGAATTCATTGCCTCCTCAGGCTTCTGTGAAAAATGTTTTACTCCTACACCTCTGGCTGTTTTCTCTCCATATTTTGTATTACAATAGATCCTCCTTTCCTTACAAATACTCACTTGTTGAAATAAAAAAGTGTGCCCTTTAGTACATTTACAAAATTATGGTACTTTGTGGCACTTTATTTTAAATACTAACTCCTAATTTTTAAAGAATTTTTCTAATATTTAGCTAATAAATTGCCATATTCTTTGATGTCATTCAGCTACTTTTGGAAACGAATCAAAAACTGCTAAATTTTTATATTAAAAAATAGGCTCAAATCTCCTTGAAATTCTTTGTAATATATTTATGTTGGTTAGAAAATTCTGTTTCCAAGGTTAAAAAATCTATATATAGACCTAAGAAATTTTTTTAATAATCCTCAATTGAGGATATGTTTATTATTGATTTTAGAGAGAGAAGAAGAGAGACAGAGAGAGTGAGAGAGGGAAACATTGATGTGAGAGAGAAACATTGATCAGTTGCCTCTTGTACACGCTCTGACTGGGGATCAAACCTGCAACTTAGGTATGTGCCCTAACTTGGGATCGAATCGAACCCTCAACCTTTTGGTGTACAGGACAACATTCCAACCAACTGAGCCACCGGCCAGGGCCAGACATGAGAATTTTTACTATATTACTTATATAAGCTTTGCCCAGAAAATCATATCAGGATATGGAAACCCAAATATGTTTTCAAAGTTTTATCTGTATTGCATGATTTTCTTTTGAAATACAGTTGCTTTCACTTAGTTAAATATCACATTATATTAAGCGAAAAATAAAGGTGTTAATTACTTTTTAAATATTGGTTGAATAGCTGCTTCTGATCAGAGAATGGATCATCTAATTCAGAATAACCATCTTATATTAGAAGAAAAGCATATAACTCATCCTACATTCAACAACTCTTTTAAATATGGACATAGTCTCTGAGAACCTCTGTATTGTGCATGGCCTCTCCTCAATTTAAGATATCATAAAAATTAAAGTATTTTAAGGATTATTTTAATAAAAAGATAACCATATCAATGACATCTTGTTTCTTTACATGCACTCCTGGCTTCAGCTTCTTTGTCGCAGGAGCTTGCCGGTGAATGATGAAAATGATTATTTTTAAGTGAAGTGGTATCTCTACTTGTTCTATTCATTGATTTATTGTGCAACAGCTTTTAATAATAAACACATTTTACTTTGTTGCTATATTGTTCTTCTGCATTATTTCTGCCAATTTTGAAATGCATACAGGTAATTAGGGGTGTTTAACTTTCATCATTTAGTTAAATTAAATTTTTAAAGTAATGGAATGAGTATTGCATAATGGTAGTTGGCAATTAGTGAACAGCTGCTTTGCTCTAGTACTCTTCTCATTTAATATACAAAATCACTTAAACTGCATAAGTCTTATAAATAGGTTATATTATTATTCCAATTTTATAGAGGAGGAAATTAAGACACACAGAGGTTAAGTAACTATCACCAGGTCCCATACCTTATAGGCTACAATACCAATGTTTGAACCCAGTGACTTTGACTGTAGAGTCCTCACTCTGTGGTCTTAGTCACCATAATATATTGTTCTATGTTACATGATATTAAGCATAGATTTTTAAAAACAGTTCAGAAGTCCTTCATGCCCTTGTGCATAGTTTTAAATTGTTTATCCAGTGGTAACAGAATAAGAGTTCTGTTTTCAATAGCTAGTATCACAAAACACATTTCAGGATGAGTTTCACCATTAATGATAGTAGATAAAAATTCAAGTTTCTAATACATTTTTTGATACTTTTGATATATTCTGTTGGCTTGCCTTTTTCAGATGATATTAGAGTCATCAATTTTATCTCCAAAACTCATTAAATGCTTATGAGTGTAAGAGAAATATTAGTTTGGCCATTTTCTTCTTCCTCCTCCTTCTTCTCCCCTTCTTATTAGCTTATACTTGAATAATAGCATTAATTTCAAACATTAATTTTCAGAAATATATTTAGGTCACCTTACCATTTCATAGAAAAATGAGATGAAATTAGAAAAGATGATCTGTAAAGTCATTTAACTGAGCACAGGTAAACTGCAATGTATTGTACCATGATAGGCTGAAAACAAATAGAAATCATTACCAATATTTCCAAGTAAAAGGTCCTTCTTGTTTCTCAACATATGTCACATACCACACTGACAGATGACCATTTGACCCAATGCCCTTTCAAAGAATAACAACTGAAATTTGTACATAAGGGAAATCAGTTATTTATGGATAGTCACTAAACAAAGGCAAGGCAAAATTTACAATAAAAAAAAGTCTTTTTAAACTATGAGTTTGACTTTTTCCCCTTCAGCATGCTAGTTGTCTGAACACTATCAGGAAGTGCAGTTTATCCTAGGATGGACTGACTAACACAGTTAGTTCCTGAAAAATCTTTTGATTTTAGCTAAGAAGCACATGGGGCATGAACATCTATGGTTAACAACTCTTAATGTCCTTGTCTTGCCTTCCTCCCACTTAGTTAAGTGACAACTATCATTTCCTTCATTATAATTCTCTCTTTTTTGTCACTCTCAGCTACCAGAGCAATAAAGTTAACCAGAAGAGCTTCAGTATCACCTTGAAACAGTATCATGTAAATGGCTGCAAAATAACATTTTAAGAACATGGACATTAGACAGTACTGAGAAGAAGTATGAAGACTCAGAGACTGAATATACAAAAGACAATGACCAGACCATATTTAGGAATAGAATTCTGCCTCACAACCTGCAGCAACCAGCCTAAGAAATCAATTTCTTATCTAAAGCTTAGGAAGCCAGCCTGCTATATATGTCAGACTTGTAGGAAGTGAGGGTATCTTTAGTAACATTTCAGGAAGCTAAATAATACTTAATGTAACAGTCAGCCGCAAATGACCAGGACTTGATTAATAACTAACAGTTTTCTAATTTTTGTCCCTGTTTCCAACTTAGTACAAAATAGAGAATATCAAATATACATGCATAACCAATCACACATGATGTCTCAATTCTAGTTAGCCTGCCTAGAGCTTCCTCACGCCAATGGTCTCTAGTGAAGGCAGACCTTAGTCTTCATTATTTTTTCCACTACAAAGTTTTCTTACTCCTTTCCTGCCTTTGAGTCTATCCCAAAATACAAGTGATGGTGGCTGACTCTCTTGCTATAGCTTTTCCTTTTCTCATTTGGTTGTTCTTTGTCTATTTACACAGGCTAATCACTAATATTATGAGATATTTGGACTCCACTTTTTATCTAGCCTAGGCCTAACCTAGAGAATAAGTCTTATGATGAGTTTGGTCATCTGGAAGTGATTAATATGCCCTTTATCTTAATTGAATAATTGACAGTTATGCTTTTCCTAAAGTGTGCACCAAAGATTTAGTTATTGTATTAATTTTATCAGGCCTGGCCAATAAATAGTTGAGGTCTTTCTGTTATCTAAAGCTATTACAGTTAATAAAGCTATGCTAGTTTGTAAGTGTCTTAGATATATTTTGGTAAATTACCACATTGGGTTCTCATTAACAGATGAGTAACGAGGGTATTTCTTTTACATGCATAGAAAGGTTAAATAATAACACTAGAACACATAATTCTCAGTGGAAAGTATTGACAGATCATCTGATTATTGAAGGATACTCCCAGTAGTGTATTCCCAGATTTAAAAAGTAACTCTTTGGTATCATGCTATCTGAATTTAATTGGTCCATGTCTTATTTCTACAAGTCTGTGAATTTGTCACATATGGCCTAATTATGTTGATGTGTGTTACTTCTATACTGAATTTATTGAAATTTTTTACTATGAAATGATGTTGAATTTTGCTAAATGCTTTTCTGCACCCATTGAATGATCATATGACCTTTATCCTTGATTCTATTAATGTGTTGTATCACATTTATTGATTTGCAAATATCAAACCATCCTTGTATCCTAGGATAAATCCCATTTAATCATGGTGTATTGGTCTTTTAATGTGCTATTGAGTTCAATTTGCTAGAACTTTCTGAGAATTTTTACACATATATTCAGAACAAATATTAATGTGTAGTTTTCTTGTAATCTACTTATCCACTTTAGTATCAAATTAATGCTGACCTCGTTAATAGATTTGAAAGTGTTCCCTGATCTTTAGTGTTTTGAAGGAGTTTTAAAATTTGTATTGATTGTCCTTTAAATGTTTGGTAGAATTTACTTGAAACCATTGTGTCCTGCATTTTTCTTTGTTGGTAGGATTTTGAGTACTGATTTATTCTTTTTACTTGTTATTGCTCTGTTCAGATTTTCTGTCTTTATGATTCAGTCTTGGTAGGTTGTATGTTTCCAGGAATTTATCCACTGGGTCTAGATTATCCAATTTGTTGATTTATAGTTGTTCATATTTGCCTCTTACAATTTGCATTTCTAAGGTGATAGTTATGTCTTTTTTATTTATAATTTTGTTTATTTGAGTCTTCTCTTTTTTCTTTGTTATATTAGCTAACAATTTTTCAGTTTTATTTATCTTTCCAAGCAATCATCTCTTAGTTTTTTATCTCTTCATCTTTCTAGTTTCTATTTTATTTCTTTTTGACCTAGTTTTTATGATTTTTTTTTCCCTTTGTTAATTTTAGGCTGTTTTTTCAAATTGTTTTATATTTAAAAATAGGTTGTTTATCTGAGATATTTCTTTTTTTAAGTATATATTTATCATTATCAACTTATCCCTTAGAATTGCTTTGCTGCTTCTCATTAGTTTTGGTAAATTGTGTTTTCATTTGTTTCAAGATACTTTGTGACGTCTCTTGATTCTTCTTGGACCCATTTGTTGTTCAGTAGTGTTTTGTTTAATCTCTATATATTTAAATTCTTCAGTTTTACTCATGTTATTGATTTCTAGTTTCACACCATTGTGACTGGAAAATATTACTAGTATGATTTCAATCTCTGTAAATTTGCTACAGCTTTTTTTGTGGCCCAACATATGATCTAGCCTAGAGAATGTTTCATGTGCACTTGAGAAGTAGGTGTGTTATGGTGCTTTTGGAAGGAATGTTATATATAAGATACATATAACATATCATAAGTTAATATGGTCTATATCCTTATTCAGGTCTTATTTCATTATTAATTATCTACCTGGATGATCCAATGTTCAAAGTGGTGTACTGAAGTCCCCAACTATTATAGTATTGATGCCTTTTTCTCTCTTTAGTTCTATTAATATTTGTTTGAGATTATGTGCTTTAATGTTTGGTGCATATATATTTACAATTGTTGTATCCTCTTGATTAATTAACTCCTTTATTACTATATAGTGAGTTTCTTTGTCTCATGTGAATGATTTCATTGTAAATCTATTTTCTGATACTTATAGCTAGTCTGCTCTCTTTTATTTTTTTATCATTTGCATGTTACTATGTGTGTCTTTAAAGGTAAAGTGAGTCTCTTGTAGGCAACATTTCATTGAATCTTAATTATTTTTATCCATTCAGCCATTCTGAGTCTTTTAATTGAAGAATTTATTTACTTATATTTAAAGTAATTTTTGATAGGTAAGGACTTACTACTACCATATTTTAATTGCTTTCTGGCCTTTATTTAAAATTTTTTTTTCTTTTGTTGTTGTTGTTCCTTTCTCTTACTGTCATGCTTTGTGATTTTTTTTTTTTTTTTTTTTTTGGACTGGTATGCTTTAATATCTTTATCTGTATCTTTTGTGTATCTACTATAGGTTCTTTGTTATTACAAAGAGGCTTGCATAAAACATTTTATAGATCTAACAGCCTATTTTAAGCTGATAACCGTTTACTTTCACATGAATAGAAAAGTGCTACACTTTTACTTCTGCTGCCACATTTTATGCTATTGTTGACATATTATATCTTTTTATGGAGTGTATCCATTATCATTATTGTAGATATAGTTATTTTTAATGTTGCTTTAACTTTTATACTAGAAATTAAAGTGATTTATTTACCCATCACGATTACAGCACTAGAGTATTCCAAATTTGACTATATATTTATCTTTACTGGTGACTTTTTTATGTCTATATGTTTTATTGTTCCTAATAGTATCCTTTCATTTCCTTTTGAACACCTTCCTGTAATATTTCTTGTAGGATAGGTTTAGTGGGGATGAATTCACTTAGCTCTTGTTTGTCTGGGAATGCCTTTATCTCTCTTACAATTCTGAGGCAGTTTTGCTGACTATAATATTTAGTTGGAAGTTTTGTTCTTTCAGTACTTTGAATAGATCATTCCACTCTTCCTGGCCTATATGGTTTCTACAGAGAAATCTGCTTATAACTTTACAAGTTCTCTTTTATGTGAGGAGTCATTTTCTTCTTGCTACCTTCACAATTTTCTCTTTCTGTTTTACTTTAACATTTTGATTATAATGTAAGTCAGAGTAATCTTTGAGTTGATACTGCTTAGGTTCTTTAAGCTTTCTGAGCCTGAATATCCATATATCTAGCAAGGTTTTAGAAGTTTTCAGGTATTATTTCTTTAAATAAATTTTCAGTACCTTTCACTCTTTTCCTGGGCCTCCAATGAAGTGAATTTTTGTTTACTTCTTGGTATCCCATAATTAACATAGGACTTCTTAATTTTTTTTCTTTTTGTTCTGCCAACTGGCTAATTTTAAATGATATACCTTCAAATTTTCTGATTATTCCTTATGAATTATAAATTGTGTTGTGGAAGCTCTCTATCATTGTAGTCTTCAGCTCTGGGATTTCTGTTTGGTTCTTTTTGTGGTTTCTTTTTTTTCTATGAAACTTCTCATTTTCATTATACATTGTTTTCTTTATTTCCTTTAGTTGGCTATCTGTGTTTTATTACATTTCCTTGAGTTTAAAATGATTATTTTGAGTTTCTTGTCAACCAAATCATAGACTTCTATTTCTTTGATGTTGGTTACTGGAGCTTTACTAGTTTCTTTTGGTGGTGCCAAAATTATACTGAAAGTTTTAGCCAATGAAATAAGACAAAAAGAAAACAAGAAGAAAATTAAAATAAATAAAAGATGTAATAATCAGATTAAATAAAGAATGAGAAATATCATTATTAGATGATGATATGGCAAGGAAGAGGTTGTGATTAAAAATATATACACAGTACACTTTTGAGTGCAGTTAGTATTCCATGTCTTGATCTTTATAATTATTAAATGCGTCTTCAGTCCCTAATAACTTGTTGTGCTATATATATATTTCTTTACTTTTTGTATGTATTGTATTTACAATTTTTATTTTTACATTAAATTAAATTTTATTTATTGAGATTAGCCAGAAGATGGCACAGCTACATCCCATCAAGGATGGTCTGAACCAAGGGGTTCTTTAAGAATGGATCTATGCATCCTTCCCCATGTGGGAAAGCCACTAAGTATAGTGCACAAAAGGGTTTTGGACAGGTGTGATGTACCTTTCTCCAAAGAAGCCTTTTTTTCCCCCTAATGTGGGACATTGAAAAATTAATCCCTGCCTTTTGTCATCTAGTGGTTATGGATTGAATGATGCCTTTTAACCCTGTTGCCAAATCTGTTGCCCTGGAATACAACAAGGATGCCAGCCTGTTAAACCAATCATGCCATTGTCCGGGGACAGCCAACTGACCTGGAGTCTGCACGATCCTTCCCCATGTGGGAAGGCCACCGTCCCTGCTACACTTCCACTCTTATTAGGGATTTCTGGACCCAAGGGTAGGTAAGACAATGACCATGTCCAGCTTGAAGCAGCTAGAGGAGCACAAGACCTTTGCCCATTGTCCTTTATAAGATTATAAAGGGTCTTAAGTCTGAGAGGGAGAAATTGTTACAGAGCAGGGGTATCCCCCAAAATAAATAAATAAATTAATTTAAAAAAAAGAATGGATCTATGTTCAGTAGCTATGAAACACATCCTCTGGCCACAAGGAGAGGAGAGAAAATTTGTAGTACTGCACAACTGCTCAGTCGAACCTCT